>NC_068910.1:197153169-197453169 GCF_023091745.1 Budorcas taxicolor | reverse complement strand
TCCGCCTCCACCTCCCCAAATGTTTCTTCGGTCTTATAAGGGAAGTCTCTGAAACAATGTTATTCATTTTACTTAATGTTGTTCTTTCACAGGCAATGCCTCTTCATCCTTCTATTCTGTACTGCAAGGTATACTGGGCATGTTTACTTGGCTTCATTTGGGGCGGTTTTTAAAGAAATTGCCTTGAGGTGGCATTTGATCCAGGTTTTTCTTCCTAGAAATATTCCTCTCCTCCTGAGCTGTTTGTGAGTGCCATACTTTGCCATTTAAATATTAATGTTATGGAAACAGAGGAGAAAAATTGGTCTCTTATCTGATATGTGATGTTGAGGGAAATTAAGATTAATAAATGGTGACAAGCTCTATAGAGGAAATAAAAGTTAAATTGCCTTGGACTATTTTCAGGAGTTGTTTGAGCAATGAGTATTATATCGAATGCCCCATAACTGTGATTGTTTTAAAAGCCTGATTTCTGACGATAGATCTGAAATCATAACTCAAATCTTAGCATTTCCCTCAGAGTACTTGCATTCTACAAGTTCACAGGTAGGAGAAATCCTCTAAGGGGGGAAACCAAGAAAAACTGAAAATTAGACTTTCTTTATCAAATCTCAAGCAGCCACTGTCCTGAGGAAAGGCAAACTTTAGGTCTAAGAATTTAACTAATAAACATATCTGGAAGGTAAAAATATCTAGATAGCTAACTAGAATTTTTCACATCTTCAACAAGATAAATCATGTCATAGGCACATTAATACATCAGCTCAACCCAGTTAAGTGCAGAGGGAGGGGCCCTCCAGGTTTGGTTCCACAGCCTCCACTCTGCTTAACCTGCCAGAACTAATGGGGTGAACATGCAAGGCAGTGATTCCCTAAATGTGGTCTCTGGACCAGCATCATCTGGGAACTTAGAGATACAGATTTTCAGGCTCCAGCCCAGACCTCTGTTTAGCAAACCCCCCAGGAGATCGGGATGCATCTTCAAGTTTGAGAACCACTCATTTTTAACCCTACAGGCACATTAGTATCACTGAGGGACATTCATAAACCTGATGCCAGGGTTCTACCCCCAAGATATTCGGATCTAATAGATCTGGGCTGAAGCCAATGCAATGGTATATTACAAACGCTCCCTTGATGATTCTAAAGAGCAGCCCAGGTTGGAGAATCTGATTTCAGTCTCTGAGTTCTCACTCTGACAATGGCAACAACCTCAGAAGTGGGCTGTTGGCTTCCAATCTTTCCCTCCAATCTGCTCTCCACCCCTACACACACACACTCACACACACACACACACACACACACACACACACACACCAGGATTCATCTCTAATTCAGTAATTCTAAAACTTTACTATTTATTGTGCATCAGAATCACCCAGGCAGGATTATGAAAAACAGCTTCCTGAGCCACAATTCAGGAGGTCTGAGGCAGGGCCCCAGAATTTACCTTCCAAACAAATCCCCAGGTGATGCTGAAGCTGCTCATTGGACCTCTATCCATGTGTTCTCCAGTCACTCTGACCTTGATGAAAAAAGAAAAATTATGATGGTAATGAACTTACCCTCAGGACCTCCATCCTCTGCAGATTGCCCAGCTCGCTGTGTGGAGTCCCCTGCTCTGCTCTGGAAGGCAGTGCAGGGTGGCAGTCAAGATACAGTCAAAGAAGTCTCAGGACTTCCCTGGTCCAGTGGCTAAAAAACCCACCTGCCAATGCAGGGGCCACAGGTGCAATCTCTGGTACAGGAAGATTCCAGGTGCTGTGGGGCAACTAAACCTGGGTGCCAAACAACTGAGCCCACGCTCTAGAGTCTGAGAACCCCAGCTACCGAGCCCACGTGCTGCAACTACTGAAGCCCATGCTCCACAACAGAAGCCACCACAACGGGAAGCCCACACACCACAGCTAGAGAGTAGCCCCCACTAGCCACAACTAGAGAAAGCCGCACAAGCAACGAAGGCCCAGTGCACCCTAATTACTAAATTAATTTAATTTAATTTTATAAAAAGAGTGCAGCATCAGGCTGCAATGTTTGTTTAATTCAATAAATTGTCCATGTTTCAGTTTCCCTCTTCATAAAAAGGGAGATAATATAGGACCTACTTGAAAGGGTTGCTATGAGGATTCTATGCACTAATACATGTAGCATAAAAGGTGCCTAGCACACATTGAAGTGCTCAAAAGTGTTTATAATTAGTCACAAGCTTATAAAGGCATAATTAGTTATAACTGTTAAGTAGTCCTAATTACAGACCAAAATAGTTCTTTCTAGTTATTATATAGCCCCTCCCTCCCTAGAATCTAGACACCAATGCCTAGGGGTCTCTGCAGACAGACGAATCAAAAGGACACAGACTTTCCCAGCCTTACTCAAAATCACTTGTCCTTCTCCTTCCCTCAAAAATGGAGGAGCCGGTAATCAGCAGCTATGAATTGAATGAAAGTTTCTCTCCAGAGAGGCCCCACCCACCAGTCATGCTGAAATATATCAATATCTTTTGGAAGCCGAAGAACACAGTCCCTAAACAGGGTGAGGAAAACCTCCAATTCAGTTCTAGAATCAAATATGATCACATAACTCTCTGCTTAAAATTATTCTGTGATTTTTAGCTGCCTTCCCTAGTGGCTCAGACAGTGACGAATCTGCCTGCAATGCACAAGACCTGGGTTCCATCTCTGGGCAGGGAAAATCCGGAGAAGGGAACGTCAGCCCACTCCAGTATTCTTGCCTGGAGAATTCCATGGACAGAGGAGCCTGGTAGGACACAATGCATGGGGTCACAAAGAGACACAACTGAGTGACTAACACACACCCTAAGAATAAAAGTCAAATTATTTATCATTACTTAATGGGTCCTGGCTCCTTTCCAGCTCCTCAGCCCATAATGAACCACTTAGACTTTTCCAAAAACACCCTGCCCTATGAAGTCACCCTGCCCCTCCCCCTGCATTGTCCTTTGCCTGGGTGCCCTTCCCCTTTCTGGCACTCCTTGCACAGAAGTTCGTTAATTTATATTTATTTTTCAGTTTCCCTCAAAGTCACCTCTACCTTATAGCCTTCCTGACCCACTGCTCCCACTTTACCCAGTGCAGAGCTGATGCTCTCCTTCTCTGTATCACCTCCACACTCTCCACAATCACTAACGTGCTGAGTGTCTGAGCTGCCACTGTTCATTCACAGCCTCTCTCCACAGCTTGACTGTGAGCCAAACGAAAGTTGCCACCATGTTTTGGTCATCTTTAACCTTCACCAAGCACAGTTCTAGCCCATATAAGGAGGCTTCATTATTGAGTGAATGGATGAAGCAATGAGGGATGGAGAAGGGAGAAATATTCAGTGGATTCTGTCAACTGAAGTCAATTCCTAGAGAATCAAAGGACACCAAGAGAGAAGAAATCAGAAAACAGGGTGCAGAAAGGAGTGGCAGCTGCCCCAGCTGATCCCCAAAACAGTGGGACCTGGAGCTGATAACTGCTTATCAACAGGGAAGGTCTAGCTGCCTGGATTAGTTAAGACAGTGGCTCTCAAACATTTGGATTTTGTTATCAACTATTCCAAAGTCCTCTTATGTATGTTCCATAAAATAGGGACAGGGTTACATCTGTCCATATTTACCATTAGAAATTAAAATGGAAGAAAATTTAATGTTTCTTCATGCATTTGTTTTAAAATGGCAAAAATAAAGATGTAAACAAATATTTTTATATTTTCTGAAAAATTTTACTGAGAAGAGTGACATTTTTAACTTCTGCAAAGCTCTTTAATATCTAGCTTAATAGAAGACAGTTGTATTCATGTATCAGCTTCTGCATTCAATCTGTTGTGGTGTCACTCATCATGTAGCCTCTAGAAACTTCAGCTATATAATCATGGGAAAAAGAGAATAAAAAAGGCCAATCAAGTGTCAGTACTGTGGTGAGCCTCATGAAAGAGTCTCAGAGACACAGTCCCCCACTCCAGGGGTTAAGGGACCACACTTTGAAAACTGCTAAATTAAGATGCAGTATAAGTCATCTGTTGTTGCAGAGACTAAAATAACAGTGACTTGAATGAGATAAAAATACATTTCTCTCTCGCCTAACTTTACAAATGTAAGCAGTCCGCATCAGTCATGATGCTCCTTCTGGCTATTCTGCCATCCTTGGTACCAACCTCTACACTCCAGACAGCAGGAAGGGGAGGGCTTGTGTGTATCACTTCCCCTCGAATCCCATTGGCCAGATCTTGGACGAAAGCCCATTACTGAACTGCAAAGGAGACTGGGAAATCTCTCTCATCTAGTTGACAGCGTGTTCTATCACTGTAGAATGTGAGAACAGATATGGGAATAAGTCCCAATCTCTGCTACACTAACCTCTTCCCCTAGGCTCAGCTGGAGTCGGGCTCAGAGAGGAGTTTGGGCAAGTCAGGGCTCACCTCATCATTGCCCAGAAGGACGGGGAAGCTGGTCCTGGCATACAGCAGGACTCACACAGCAAGTCACCTCTGCATCTGCCTCACTAAAACAACAGAAGGCCCTCACTACAACAACAGGATGTAAGTGGCTCACACGAAGAGCAGCAGACAGCAGCTGGAGACCAGTCAGAGCAGAAACGCTAGTTAAGGAGAAAAGTGCCAAGCCATCGGCCATAAGTGAAGCTCTGGTTAGGATAAAGGCCAAAACCGTCAACACAGCTCAAAAAGCCCTGCAGGACCCCAGCCCTTCTCCCCAAAACCCTACGTCCTGCCATATCTCTCAGTCTTTCCCTCACCCTCCATGTTTCAGTCATGTTCGACTCCAGTTTGAAGGGTGTGCCTTAGTCATTCTTACCTTCTTAAAGTCTTTGCATGTGCTGTTCCATCTTCTGAAACATTCTTTTCCCACCACTATCTGGCCCACATATGCTCATTCTTCAGGTCTGTGGAAAAAATCAAAACCCAGGCAAGTAAGAACAAGCAAAGTCTATGTATCCAGAACTTGGTACAGCAAGAGAGTCAGCCCCTCCTGCTTGAGTTTGGACAGAACCTCAGAGGCAGGCAGAGGAGGAAGACTGCTTTATAACACAGAAAGGGAAGGTTTCATGTGTGCCCTGATTGGGGATTGTAGGCAGAGGAAAGCTGTAGGTAGGAAAACTAGAAGCAGGGCGTTCTACGAGATTAGGGGTAGAGATCTGGCTTTCTCTGGTGAACTAAGTTGGAAGTAAGAATAAAAATTAGGGAAGCTGTCAGTTATTAATCAAGTCCTGGCTGTTTAGAACCAATTGTTACAGGAGTTATTGTTTGGCCTCCTGGGCTGGTTGCTACAGAGACTGTTTTGACTTCCTACACGTCTGACTTATATAGACAACAGGCCGGCAGCCGAGGCTGGTTACTATAGATAATAATTTGGTTTGGGGGGCCGATTGCTGCAGATTATGGCTGAGAGTTCAATTTTACATATGATCTGACCATTGTCTATTCAGTCCTTCAGGTCTCAGCTCACAGCATTTCCTCGTGAAAGTCTTCCCCAACCCCTAGATCAGGGTAGGTCCACTTGTAATATGTACATGCAGCTTCCTGAATTTCTCTTTCCTAATTCTCAGCAAATTTGTAATTAGTGCTTGCCCAGTAGATTACAATCTCTGTGAGGGTAGGGACCATATTTTTTAAATATTCATTTTCTATGCTTAGCATCAAGCAAAGGATTTAGTATATAGTACAAGCTCAATAAAAAATATTATTATATGGATAAATGGATGCATAGGTAGAGGAATGGTTAAATGGATGTCAGACTTTTGCAGAATGAAGGGCAATATTCTGCTGCTTATCAGCTGACAAATTTCCAGAAACTTCTGGAAGAGTAGCTAAAGGCGTGAGTTCTGTATTGGTTCTGCCTCTTGAGCCATTATGTCATTTCAACAAAGTCATCCAACAGGAAAAATAAGGTCCTCTTCCTTATGGAGTCATCAAACGTGTGAGCTGTGTCCAGTTTAGTTATCGAAAATTCTGCAACCATAGATCCAACCTACCCAGGATCTGACATCTACCTACGTGTCTCCATCTTAAGCTACATTTCCTCCTAAGCATGGATCACTGACAATATCCTACAAAATATTCCACTGGATCCTGGAGCTGCCCATTCAAGAAGATTACTTGAATTGAAGTTCTGGCATAAACCTGCCAGCTGTAACATATTTCCCTGATCTGACCCAATGGTGACCCACAATATTCTATATATGGGCTGTTTTCTTTCATTTTCCAGCCTCTGAAGATTGTCAGAACTCTGCCTGTCTAAGCAATAAATCCATCTTTTCAGGGATCAATTGCAGTGACTGGCTGCAAAGCCTGGAAATCCAATTAACTGCAAAATAAATAAAAAATGAAAAATACACTGAAGCTGTGGCATAAATCAGCTAGAAAATGTTCTGCACATTAAAATAAACAAGGAGAAATTTCAAATTCATTTGTCTTCTTTTCCTTTTTTTAAACCCTGTTATTGATAAATTTAGCCTTGGTTCCAATTTTGTCACAGCCACGACTTGCTCAAGTATAGATCTGTTGGGATGGCTATCTCCATTCTAATTATACCCTGCAGGCGGGCTCCGGAGAGGAGCCAACTCGGCTAGGATTACCTTGGTGCCATATGTAAAACTTTAGGCCCTCTCTCCCTTCATCTTTTTACACCGTATGTGTTCTTAAAGGGGCATAAATCTGCTCTAAAGTTGCGTGGGAAATATGAGTTATTTTGGCTTTCTGGGACATTTTGAAAAGGACAGAGTTTTCATCAGTTGGCTGAGTGAAAGGCCTTCTGCCTCAAGGCTACTGGGTCTGCTAGGCTGCAGCTGTGACACACAGAGCCCGTGGGCATGAGACAACTTCTGGGTGCAGAGAAGTGGGCTGAGGATCTTAAGACAATGAACTTCAGTTCCATCCCCAGGATTCCTGTCAATGCCCTAGAAAGGGATCCACCTGAGGAGGCAACCTGGAGAAAACAGACAGGCAAAGGCCACTTGAATTCCCATCTGTAACTGGAGCACAGATTTGTTCCTGTGGGTGTCACAGTAGAGGAAGATCAAGGGTAGCAATCACTCTTCACAACCCGTGGCTGGGGGCCAGAGTGGGAGTAAAGTGAGAGTAAAAGTGTTAGTCGCTCAGTCATGTTCGACTCTTTTGCGACCCTACGGACTGTAGCCTGCCAGGCTACTCTGTCCATGGAATTTTCCAGGCAAGAACACTGGAGCGGGTAGCCATCCCCTTCTCCAGGGCATCTTTCCTACCCAGAGATGGAACCCGGGTCTCCTACATTGTAGGCAGATTCTTTACCGACTGACCCACCAGGGAAGCCCCAGAGTGGGAGGCTCTGCCACTGACTCACTATGTGACTTTAAACAGCCCTGAGCTGCTCTGAATCCATTCCCTTTCATGTAAATGAGCAGACTGAAATAGAGGCTCCCAAGGCCCTTCCCTAGTAGCTTCCCTAGAGGGCTTCCCTAGAGGGCTTCCCTAGAGGGCTTCCCTAGTAGCTCAGAGAGTAAAGCATCTGCCTTCAATGAGGGAGATCCATGTTCAATCCCTGGGTCAGGAAGATCCACTGGAGAAGGAAATGGCAACTCACTTCAGTATTCTTGCCTGGAGAATTTCAGGGACAGAGGAACCTGCAGGCTACAGTCCATGGGGTTGCAAAGTGTCAGATATGACTGAGCAACTGACATACACAAGGCCCTTCCAGGTCCAGTATCTGGATTCCATGTTGGGTGAATTAAAACCTGTGTTTTATTCAAGGAATATTTGTGGAAAGAGTAGTCTTACTCTTTGATGAATTTATAAAGGCTCTTTTATCCTTCCCTCTTTCTTGATACCCTGCTGTGTCATCACTGAATTTTCCATTTCTGAGTTCTAAGCATTACACAGACAACGGGTATTTGTCAGGGATGTCCCCATGGAAAACAAGAAAACCAAAAGTCAACCATTTCTCAACATTTCTTATCAGAAAAGCAAATGACTCAACATTGCTCCAGAAAGCAACACACTTTCACTTCATCCTATCTTCAAATTCTCCTTGGATAACACAAACATCAACAAATGTGAGAAGAAAACTCTGTCATCCTTCAAAATGCACCCACGTGAACAGTTTTCAATTCAAATCACAAATTTTCTGTTATCCTTAGCTGGTTATTAATTTGGTTTTACTTTTTTTAAAAAATGATACCTTATTTACTATACTTATTTTCAAAATTCTATTTACCCAAAAACAAAGCCAAAAGAAAACAAATAGGTCGATGGAAAGCCATAACCGTTGGAAACACAGTCATTACTACCTAGAGGTATTTCTGTGCTCATAGTAATTTGGCTGCCATAGGAAGCGAAAAACAGACAGGGCCTGGGGTCTCTCCTTAAATCTAGCTGGAGAGATCAAATTTATGCAAGGAAATTACTGGAAACCAATCTCAATAAAACAGAGCTATAAATCCACTCTCTTATCCTCAATTCCAATAGCTCCATTATATTTTCCTTAATATGAACTCTGAGTTAGACACTGTTTGGGGCACAAGTTAAAAAGCCAAAGCCTGCCTCCTTGAAGTTTGCAGAAAATGATACATATAAGCATGGGACAAGAAAACAATGGGTTAATTCCATGCAAAACAATAGGTTATTTAGCATAGTGTAGTCAATTGTTGTTTTGTTAACCCATGGCTGCATTTTTCTAGTTTTATCTATTGGTGTTGGCATCAAGAAGACCGCAGGAGCCTAAGGCTCTTATCTTTCCAATCCCTCTTTCTTCTCCAAGGCAGGTAGTTACAAGTACCAAATAAGTTTCTATTCTCACTGTGGGGTTTTTGGTTTAAAACTGTTTATTGATCAATAAAAGAGTAGAAAACCACAAAGTCATTGCCTGGGGAAACTGTACTAGTAATTTTACAGCAGGCTAGATAGTAAGGAAAGATTACAAATGTTAGTAGGCGGGAGATCCAGCTCCTGCTGAAAACAAGTCAATTCTGACAAAAATCCAACCACCATTACTGACCTTGGAGAGCCTGCACAAGGTCAATGGCAGAATGAATATGATTATATTGGTCCTGTTCTCAGTCTGTTTACTAGTTCTGGTAAAAAAAAGACAGACTTCATATGTACACCCATATGCTTAAAAGTAATAAACACTGTAAATAACAGACTCGAGTCCTCAAAAGAATGCAAAAAAGAATGCATGTAGGATTTAGAACAACATTTTTAAATAGCTTTTAAAGTTAATTTTTAAAATAGGACTGTCACTGGGACATATTGTTGCCACCGTAACTATTTATATTAATAACTCTGACTCACCCAACAAGTCTTCGTAGGCTCAGGGAGTATACTGGCAGTGTTCATTCATTCTTTCAGCCATCCTTCCTCCCATCTGCTCAACATGGACTGCTGCGAGTGTGAGCATTCCAGAACATCCAGAGCAGTCCCGTTGCCCTTGTCCTTAAATCTAACAGTGTCCTTCACCTTGACTCCTCAAAGAAGAATGTTCATTCCATCCTACTCAGTACATTTCCCTCCACCTACTTACCCTATTCCTCCTTTAACCTCTGTGTTAATAACCCAGATCTCCCTGAAATAACAGGGATCAAATATTTCCAATGCCCCCTTCTCTCTGTATCCTCACTCACTTCTCTTCCACCATGGCTTCCATTGGTCACCATTTAAATTCTTTTACATACACCTCCAACTCCTCTGTTGCCTACTGATTGAAGCCCCAGACTTGCTCTCTTCTGTCAGCCTTCCTTATTCTAACAGACAGGCAACACGCACTTAAACATTAACAGGTACAGGTGCCTTTCAGAGAGACAGCATGCTCTAGGTCTAAACAGCCATACATTTTACTTATAACAATCTTGAAGGATGGTAAAGAGGTGAGTGAAGGGCCACACGTGTGGATTGTCTCACAGGCAGTCCCCATCCACTCCCAGGTGAACTCTCATCATCATGTTCATGGCAAGGCTTTTGGTCTTTTGTCCCGAAACCCAAAAGGTGGGTATCACCTCTCAGATCTAATCACATTCCACCAGGAATAGCCAGCTAAAGAGGCAGGGCGAAGTCATGATCCTTATGCAACATCTCAGCTTATCATTTTTAGAAAAGATCAGCTCTTGATGGAGTGGCACCCTGGATAGATGGGAAGGAAAGAAAGAGGAGGGGCTCACAGCACAAGGCCCCGTCTATGGTGGTCAGGCCAAGACAGACAGCCCCATGGAGATTCCTACCAAGCAGGTGGAGCTTAAGGACACATCACACTTCCAGTGACAGGCATTGAAGAATTGAAGAAGTAGAGAAATAAGAGATGGTCATTACAGAAGCAAGTTCTCCACTTTTTACTTTGGTCAAAGGGAGCCTGGGATGCATGCTGAGAGGGCTTCAAGGATACTGAACTGGGGCACCAAATACTATTCTCTCCTCCTATCCACTAGTGTGAGACCTCTCACCAGAGGAAGAAGCAAGCTAACTGAGGGCTCTTCCTTCTGTCTTTTAACTTCATGTACCAAGATATCAAGGGCCCAAGGGCAACTTTGACTCTACTTTTAGAATCCAAGGAGGTGAGCACTTCAGCTTGAGCCTGAAGAATCAAACATTATGAGTCTCTTCGTGTGAAGAAACTAAGGACCCTCCAAAGCGAGTCTTGCTCTAAAGATTGTCAAACTGAGTTAATAGGTCAGGTAGACAAATACAATATGATATCATTTAGGTGTGGAATCAAAAAGAAAAGGATACAGGGCTTCCCTGTGGCTCTGGTCGTGGAGAGTTCCCCTGCCAGTATGGGGGACACTGGTTCAATCCCTGACCTGGAAGGGCCCCACATGCCAAGAAGCAGGCTAAGCCCATGCACCACAACTATTGAGCCTGTGCTCTAGTGTCCAGGAGCTGTAACTACTGAGCCTACATGCCCTAGAGCCCATGCCCCACAACAGGAGAAGCCACCACAATGAGACGTCCTTGCATCACAACTAGAGAGTAGCCCCCACTCTCTGTAACTAGAGAAAAGCCAACCAGCAATGAAGACCTAGCAGAGCCAAAAATAAATAAATAAATGATTTTTTTAAGAGTATAAATGAATTCATTTACAAAACAGAAGTACAGTCACAGACGTAAAAAAAAAATTTATGGTTACCAGAGGGTAAGGGAGTAGGAATAAATTGGGAGCTTGGGATTGACATATGCACACTGCTATACATAAAATAAGGACCTAATATATAGCTCAGGGAGCTCTGGACTCAATACTCCGTAATGGCCTGTATGGGGAAAGAATCTAAAAGAGAGTGGGTATATATACACTATATATATATCACTGATACACTTTTTGCTGCACAACTGAAACTAAAACACAATATTATAAATCAACTATACTCCAATAAAACCAATATAAAAACAATCAATATAAATGCCGCTGCTGCTGCTAAGTCGCTTCAGTCGTGTCCGACTCTGTGCAACCCACCAGGCTCCCCCATCCCTGGGATTCTCCAGGCAAGAACGAACGCTGGAGTGGGTTGCCATTTCCTTCTCCAATGCATGAAAGTGAAAAGAGAAAGTGAAGTCGCTCAGTCATGTCTGACTCTTCACAACCCCTTGGACTGCAGCCTACCAGGCTCCTCCGTCCATGGGATTTTCCAGGCAAGAGTACTGGAGTGGGTTGCCATTGCCTTCTCCAAATATAAATGCTAATGTAAACTATAATTAAGGATGACAAAAATAAAGTAAGTCCTATCTTGAGAAAAGAGAGCAAGGAAGTACAAAAGTTTGGTTCAAGCATAACAGGCCACAAACAGAGATGACACACTCAAACAGCCTCAGTTTTAGGCCCAGGGACTTACACTAGGCCCTCGAGCAGCAGTGACAATTGTCAGCATCCTATGAGTCTCTCTCTCTGGAGAGAGGGTGAAAGTATCATATGCCCATGTGCCAGTCATAGCTGACATCCCCCCAAGGAGCTCCCAGAGACAGGAGCAGGGACTGTGGCAGGGAGCTGGAGCACGCTGACTGATGGGGCCAAGAAACATGGGTGAGAGCTGCCAGCCAAAGATATATCCGTGCAAGGGCCCCAAATTTTCAGCCCAGTATATCTCTTCCAGTAGACCCTGAAGACAGAACTGGCTGTGAAAGTGGAGAATGAATGTCAGAACATCCAGGAAGGAAGTTGGTGATATATTAGCTGTTCCCACACATGCAGGTACTCACATCACATCCCTCACCCCACAGGTGTAGCAAAAGACTATGTAAAAAGACAACATCACTGCCATCCTGGAATCTTTAGCTATAGCTGCTGTTGATGAGCTCTGGTCAAAGAACAAAAATGACAGAGGCCTGATGAAAAAATGGAAAGACTCATATGACAGAGTTGATTTGATGTAGTTAATTAAGGACAACACCATACATCAAATTCCGTCAGAATCTTTATCATTTTCCATACAATTCTGGCCTGAATGGCTTAAGTTCTGGGCTGAAGTCAGGAGTACAGTTCTTTATCCTCCTCTGAAAAATGACTAGGTCACCTTGTGCCTGCCACTTAACTTCACTGACTCTCCATAACTCCAGCTGCAATAAGAGGAAACTAATGCCTGTGAATTACAGAGGGGTGTTTAAGGGCTGACAGTATTTTCCAAATTATTTAGGGGTTAGAGGAGCAGACATTTTCTGAATCCAGAGTATTATTATAACAAGATTGAGGCTTTCTAGAACTGGAAGTGTTCCTTTCACTTTACAGATCATAGGATCCTGAGACTCAGAGCAGGAAAGTGACTTCTCTGAGGTCACATAGCCGGTCAGTGATGGTCTCAGAATGAGGAGATGAATCTCCTAATGCTTCTCTCCTGGAATTCAGCTAGTCCATTCTGAAGGAGATCAACCCTGGGATTTCTTTGGAAGGACTGATACTAAAGCTGAAACTCCAGTACTTTGGCCACCTCATGAGAAGAGTTGACTCATTGGAAAAGACTCTGATGCTGGGAGGGATTGGGGGCAGGAGGAGAAGGGGACGACCGAGGATGAGATGGCTGGATGGCATCACTGACTCGATGGACGTGAGTCTGGGTGAACTCCGGGAGATGATGATGAACAGGGAGGCCTGGCATGCTGCAATTCATGGGGTCGCAAAGAGTTGGACACAACTGAGCGACTGAACTGAAGTGAATGCAGATTAACCTGCTGGATGATTTTGTTTCATTTTGTTTTGCTTGACAATGATCCACAAATATAAATATAAACCATTTATTATGCCTGAAGAATGCTTTTTTCTCCAGAAAAAAAAGCATCTTCTTAGAACCCTCTCAACATTGATTTTTTCCAAACCCTGCTGCTACTGCAACTTCTTCAGGCAGGCTCACATCATTCCCTTGGTCTTTTTTTTCCAAAGGAATAACCCATTCTTTCTTCTAATTTCTACTTAATAATGTGGCAGTAGTGAACTTTTTCTTTCTCTCATTAAAGTAGCACTGGGTTTGGTCAGAGAAAAGCTGATTTGAGGTCTCCGCCTTCGTAACCAAGTTCTGGTCTTTAATTGGGTTCTCCTCGGCAGCATCCCTGTTGCCTGTGGCAGGAAGACATCTTCAGTTGGGTTATAAATCCTGATTTTTTTTTTACCTTAAGTCTTGAGCACTCCCTACAAATAAAATTTTATTATAATTGGTTTCAGTGTGTGTAGGAACCTTTTAATTACCCTCTGAAAGATGCTTAGAAAACAGCTTGCTATTAGGTTAAACAGTGTCAGCATCTGTACTGTAAACACTAACAAGTTTGTTACACTTTGCACACCAGTATTTGCCTTTCACATGTTTTTCTCTAAGGAGCCTTCTTTGGGAGTAGTACAGCTTCAATCTGATGGACAGAGTAGACATCATGCCCATTGGAACCCCATCTTTTCTTCTCCTACTCCCCTCAGTGTTGGATCCTGGCTATTTCGGACACCTTCATAAAAACCTGGGGCATCTTGCGATCATTCAGGAGCCAATTACACAGACCAGCCTCCCCAGGCAGAGCATCCTCTCCTCTGCGGCTCAAACTCAGCGGTTTCACTGTTCATTAGCCCCTTTTCCAGAGAGTGAGCAGGGAAAACAAAAGGAGATGAAATCCAAACCCAGCCGTTTGCTTCCTATTAGCTGCTCTGGTTAAAAGTTTAGCGGGAAGCAGGCTGAAATGATGAATTAATATAAGGTTTGAGGATCGTCTCTGCAGCTTGTTCAAGCTCTTCCTCCTGAAAGCATTTATAGTACAAAATGTACCGGTCACAGGATCAGGCTAAAGAAAGTTATTCTGATCATGTTGGCCCCAGCAAAGATAACCATGGCAAGTAACTGAGGGAAAACTGACATCAGACTTTCTTTCTAAAGCATCCAAAACTTAATGTTATCTCATATAACCTTTCAGAGTTTTTTTAATTAGAAGTAAAATAGACTATCCCATGGCTAGTAAAAACCAAAATAATTATTTCTTCCTTTGTCCATTCCACTTACAGAATCTCCACTGCAGAGAAAGGCATACTTATAGAAATAATAAATTTCAATAATGCCATCAGGAAAACTGACTTTTAATGATAAAGAATTTACACAAGATGCTGAGCAAACATTGCAGCAAGCTAATCCAGGCTGTTAAATAAACAATTAAAAGTAATCATGCAAGATAAACCCCTCAGAAAGAAGAAAGCTTTTCAAAAGGAATATTTGCCTGTGGGTAGAGAAAAATGCATATAAAGTTTGAAGAGATAGACTGGCTATATCTTCCTCTAGACAAAAAGATTGTTATCTCACACTTTAGTATTTGTTGGTTTATTCCAAACATTAGTTGAATATTTCATCAGAAAATTATTTTCCCTCTAAACACATGGTTTTTTCAGTTATATCCATGTATATACCCAAGGCTGAAAGCTTTTACAGAAGGAATACATCTGTAGTCTTGAAAGACATGATAGGATATATAACTTACTGAAATTCACCCTATTATCAAATTTTCAAGAATCTATCCAAAGCAGGCAATGAGGTGTCTCTATACCTATGGTACAGACTCTACTTCCTAAGTCATTTTAGCCAAAGTTCCAGGCCAAATTGCTCATAAAGCGTAGAGAAATTGAGACTGAGCTGGTATAGAAGGTAGTCGGGTTCTAGCCCTGCCTTGTGTAACCAGCTGTGGAAACTTGGGCTAGCCCCTTCCCTCCATGGGCTCTGCAAGAAATGGTCTCAGCATGTCCACTAACTAAATTTTTGTGGTCTGTGAAATAGAGGCTCAGGTGAGAACAGGAGAAAGCCCAACCAAGTTAGAGAAGTGCACATTCAAAGTTCAGTTGAGGATATGAATGATACCACATAACAGATCCAGGGCTGCAAACCTCTAATTAACTAGAGGTGATGAGTGGGGGTGGTGGCGGTTGGGGAGGGGGGGGGCGGGGGAATGTACTGTCAGCCCGAGACTGTAGCTCAGTACTGCTATTTTATGAATCGTATTATTTCACCCAGATATCAGGCTCTAAAACTCTTTTGCAAGCTGGGGAATGGATTTAGACGTCATAATGCCAATCTATTAACCTACCAATAAGGATAGATATTTATAGCAACTGAAATGTTCCTCATAGCTATTTAGAGTTACTGTTGCTGTCATGTAGGTAACTAGAGCCCTCAACCAGTCATCAAAACATTGCCCAATGAGTACAGAATTAGTTAGAGCTGAGCTGGTGCTGAGAGAGGAAGGAATAGCATATGAAACCACTGCAGTCAGATTAAAGAACATGTTCTTAGCCAAGGGTCTCAGACTTGAGCCTGGGCTTCAAGGGAGCTGTGACCTTCCCAAAACAATTTGCAAAATTGTGTATGAATATGGCCATGTGCATTTTCCTAAGAAGTGTGTCCATAGCATTAGTTGGCTTCTCAAAGAGGTCTGTGATCTCTAAAAGTTCATGAACTATCGGGAAATATAAACAAATAGACTCAAGACAGACACGGAGGAGGCTGGGGCAGCTCTGAAGAGGTTGAAATCAGGAGCCAGAGCTGAGGGTCAGGGAGAGGATTCTCTCAGAAAGCTCAAGTTTGGAAGGAAGAGTCAAGCAGAGGCTTGATCTAGGCCAAATGGGGTGCTACCGCACCATCTCCAGGGATCCCTGAAAGGGTCAGACACAATGACTCAGGGGCCACCATGAGAGACTTCACTCACTTGTGAGGGTGTAAGCCCTGTGGGTCACAAGGCTCCTCTAAATCCTGCTGGACACTGAGGCCAATTCTATAGGAAGACTCACAAACAGATGGGAGGCATCTGACTGGGTCCTATTCACCCCAACTTCAGTCTAGCTCACACCCACCTCCTCTGATTGAGCACTGCCCCTGTATCCCATGTCTTCCTTTTTTCCCTAAATCCACCCTTGATTTCTCTATGGGCAAAGGGGTTACCATAGAAAGAGAAGATAGGTTTGGCTCTATGAGACCAGTGGGAACACAGGAGTACTACCTCTTACAAGAGCTTTTGTCAGAGTAGAATCTGGTCCACACATTGAGCCAAGGGGCCATTCAAATGTCAAGTTGACATACTTCACTCCGTGTGACGACCTTTAGGTCCATCCATGTTGCTGCAAATGGTGTTAAATTATATGATATTGTTTATATGTGGAATCTAAAAAAATGGCACAAATGAACTTACGAAACAGAAATAGAGACATAGACAGGGAAAACAAACTTACCTTACTGGGGGAAAAGCTGGGACAGATAAATTGGGAGATTGGGACTGACATATACATACTGCTATATATAAAACAGATAACTAATAAAGACCTACTTCTCACGGAGACCGCTTCTCAATACTTTGTAATGACCTATAGCGGAAAAGAATCTAAAAAAGAGTGGATATATGTATAACTGATTCACTTTGCTGCACAACAGAAACTAACACAACAGTGTATATTATCTATACTCCAATTTAAAAAATTGTAATGTAAAGTTGAATTAAAAAAAATGAAAAAGAATTTAAAATTACTTTAATCACACTGCTGCTGCTGCTGTTGCTGCTCAGTCGCATCAGTCGTGTCCAACTCTGTGCAACCCCATAGACGGCAGTGCAACAGGCTCCTCTGTCCCTGGGATTCTCCAGGCAAGAATACTGGAGTGGGTTGCCATTTCCTTCTCCAATGCATGAAAGTGAAAAGTGAAAGCAAAGTCGCTCAGTCATGTCCGACTCTTAGCGACCCCATGGACTGCAGCCTACCAGGCTCCTCCGTCCATGGGATTCTCCAGGCAAGAGTACTGGAGTGGGGTGCCATTTCCTTCTCTGGTAGCTGCATTTAAAATTCTCAATAGTCACATAAAGGTAGTGGCTGCTTTTCTGGGCAACCCAGTTCAAGAATATTTCTCCCATCACAGAAAGTTCTTCTCTGTATAATGCAGCACTAAACTCTGCAACACAAACAGTAATTACAATAGTGACTTAGAGAACAGTAGAGCCTAAAGTGAGCAGAAATAGCTATAAAGGGCCTCAGGGAGGAAATGGGACTAACATTGAGCCTCAGGGGATGAGATGAAAGCACAGGCCGGGGCATTTCCCCTGGAAGTTGTAGTAAGGAGGTGAGAACAGAGAGACGAAATGGGCCCAGGCCAGGCTAGAGCCTGTTTCAGGCTGATGATGAACATTCCTGCTGTAGCAGGAATGAACAGATGAATGGTAGGAAACAAGATAAGTAGGCAAGCTGGAGGCAGATTGCACAGGCATTTAATACCAGGCACTGTAATTTAGGCCTGACAATAATAGCTCCCAACACTGGCCACCACTTACTTAATGCTCATTGTGTTTCAAGCTTTGTAGTAAGAGATTTGTAAAAATTATTAAATTTACTCCTCACAACACCAAGAGATAAGTGCTATTAACTCTATGACGAGAATGGCAAAAGTAATGATTAGAGAGTTTAGGTAACTAATACACGAGATCACAAAGCTTGGAAATGGTGGGCTGCAATTCAAATAATATTCTTCTTGGGATTTCCCTGGTGGCCCAGTGGTACTGACTCCACCTTGCAGTGCAGAGAACATGGGTTCGATACCTGGTCAGAGAACTAAGATCCCACATGCTACAGAGCAACTAAGTCTGAGAGCCACAGCTACTGAGCCTGCGTGCAGCATCTCCTGAAGCCCACGTGCTCTGGAGCCCACAGGCCTCAATTAGAGAGCCCGTGTGCTGCATCGGAAGATTTCACATGCTGCAGCTAAGACATAACACAGCTAAATAAATAGATAAACGCTTTGAAGTGTAAAGCAGTATGTCATATTATAAAAAGACATCACCAAAAAATTAAATACACAAAACTGCTCTATGGCCAGTGCTTTCAGCCTACTCTCCAGCTTGCAAACATCTTTGTTTTTCATTAAGAAGGGCTTTTGCCTCCACCTTTGGCACTGTATATCAACAGTTTCCAAGGCATCTCTTCTGGAAGTCCCTTTACTTTTTCTAACAGAGGGAAATACTTTAACAGGCCCCCATCCTTAGTAGTTTAGACTGTGTGGCATCAGCAAGAACAGAAACATGGCAAAAGGGGGTTAGAAAAGGGCAGAGATGGGCCTCATGGTGAGGATAAGAGGCATCTAGAAAAAGAAGTTGTTGTATTCAGTTCAGTTCAGTCGCTCAGTCATGTCCGACTCTATGCAACCCCATGAATCACAGCACGTCAGGCCTCCCTGTCCATCACCAACTGCCAGAGTCCACCCAAACCCATGTCCATTGAGTCGGTGATGCCATTGAACCATCTCATCCTCTGTTGTCCTCTTCTCCTCCTGCCCCCAATCCCTCCCAGCATCAGAGTTTTTTCCAATGAGTCAACTCTTCACATGAGGTGGCCAAAGTATTGGAGTTTCAGCATCAGTCCTTCCAATGAACACCCAGGGCTGATCTCCTTTAGGATGGACTGGTTGGATCTCCTTGCAGTCCAAGGGACTCTCAAGAGTCTTCTCCAACACCACAGTTCAAAAGCATCAATTCTTTGGTGCTCAGCTTTCTTTATAGTCCAACTCTCACATCCATTCATGACCACTGGTAAAAGCATAGCCTTGACTAGACAGACCTTTGTTGGCAAAGTAATGTCTCTGCTTTGGAATATGCTATCTAGGTTGGTCATAACTTTCCTTCCAAGGAGTAAGTGTCTTTTAATTTCATGGCTGCAATCACCATATGCAGTGATTTTGGAGCCCAGAAAAATAAAGTCTGACACTGTTTCCACTGTTTCCCCATCTATTTCCCATGGAGTGATGGGACCGGATGCCATGATCTTCGTTTTCTGAATGTTGAGCTTTAAGCCAGCTTTTTCACTCTCTACTTTCACTTTCATCAAGAGGCTTTTTAGTTCCTCTTCACTTTCTGCCATAAGGGTGGTATCATCTGCGTATCTGAGGTTATTGACATTTCTCCTGGCAATCTTGATTCCAGCTTGTGCTTCATCCAGCCCAGCATTTCTCAAGATGTACTCTGCATATAAGTTAAATAAGCAGGGTGACAATATACAGCCTTGATGTACTCCTTTTCCTATTTGGAACCAGTCTGTTGTTCCATGTCCATATTGTATTCAAGGCCTCACCAGTTTTTCAATTGACTCTTATGCCAAAAGTCATCTCCCAGACTGTGGAGTCGCAAATACCCATCAGGTGTGCAGGACAGGATTCCTGGTTCATGGCACCTTCATGGACCCTCTCATCATCTCATTCCTCCAAAAAAATTGGTTGTCACAGTCTTTTGAAGGTTTGGGTTTTGGAGTTTGCACATATGGACTCTTCCCTCTTACAACCAATATGAACTGGCTGCTCCTGTGTAGACCTGGCCTTGGACTGTGACCATAAATTGGAGCAAAAGGCTTCCCACAGGAGAAAGACGTTAATATGCTCTTCTGTGCCTCTGTGCTTTTTCTATAGAAATAGAATACTTCATTACGTTAACAAAGCATGATAATTCATTTCAAATTATTATAGATAAAAATTGATTATAGCACTTAGAGCAAGGTTTAAAGAAATACATATACCTTGTTGTTACTGTTAACAGCCATCAAACTGCTTAATCTAATCTTGGTACTTGCCCAAAACTTCGGCTAGAATTCACTCTTTTCCCTAAGAGTTTAAGTCCTGTTTGGGGTTGGGACTTGGCTTTTTTTTTTCCCTCGGGGTATTAGAGATTTTGGCACCAATAAATATTTCACATGGTTTCTCTCCCGCTTTTCACAATCTTAGCTGCCTTCATAGAGCTTCTCAGTGACATGGGGCCCTGCTGGGTCCAAACATTCTAATTAACAGTCTTGCTGTCTAATCACTCTGCCTTCTGTTGTGAGAGGCTTATCTTCTAATCCACACCATTTGTCAATAGCCAGGAAGAGAAAGTGATTAGAATCGTGCCACATACTACCCATGGTGTGTACCATATATACACACATACAGAGTATATTTTCTTTTTACCTGGTAAAAGGGGATGATTTAGCACAAAGAGGAAATCCTCTTTTAAAAAGGACTTCTCTGGTGGTCCAGTGGAAAATGCCTTCCAAAGCAGCGGGTGCAGTTTCAAGCCCTGATCAGGAAGCTAAGATCCCACATAGTTCCCAGCCAAAACAGAAAAAAGAAGCAATATTGTAACAAATCCAATAAAGACTTAACAAAAGAGGAAGTTCTTCTTCAACCAGCCCTCTGTCCATGAGAGTCAAATTTTTGTTTTCTTACTTCCTTGTTTAACAATGGCTAAAGACCTCCAATTCACTCATGAGCCTCATTCTACCTAAACTGTTATTTAAGCAGAACACAATGTTTTTTAAACCAAGATGGAAATGAGTTTTTCTTTAATATCTTATTTTAGTAAGCTGTCAGATATAAGGGTAAAACATACTATTCCTACATACGAAAATAGAATTCAAATTTGTACATCATGAGAATCAGTTCTGAGTTCTGTAAAGAAAAGCACTCTTCTGACAGAATCACAGGTGTGCCAAAGGCTGACAGGTAAATGAGGGGAGGCCTGGAGATGGGAAATCATCATTTTGCAAGTGCCAGAGCAAGGATCAGTCCAAGCAAGAATCATCAATGGTTGCTAAATCTGGAGGGAATTGTTGATGAGGCATAGAATGTCTTCATGATCTTAAAGGGTCTCCTGAAAGGTGGATGGGGAACAAAACTAGCATTGCCAATGAGAGGCAGATGGACTTTGTGTGCCTCCAGTCATGATGCTATCTAAGGATTATGCCGGGATTATAACCTAAAGCTGGCCATCAAGAAACATCAGACAAACCAAAAAGGAAGAACATTCTATATATTAAAAAAGAAAAAGGATTGAATTCTTCATAAAGGCCAATGTTTTCAAAGACAAAGAAAGGCTATAGAAATGCTTCAGATAAAGAGACTAAAAGCATAACAGCTAATGGGAATGCTATACCAAATCTATGGGTAGAAAATGCTACAAGGGACATTATTGGGTCCACTGAAAAAATTGTAATATAGTAGATAGATCAGAGAATTGTGTTAATGTTAAATGTAGTGAAATTAATAATTGTGCTGTGGTTAAGAGGCACATTTCCTTAGTCTTAGGAAATACACACTGAAGTATCTCATCATAAACGGCAATGAGGTATACCATCTTCATTCAGATTGCTCAGAAAAAAATTATGTGTGTGTATTTGTGTGTTAAGCAGCAAGCAGAAGAGCACTCACAAATGATAAAACAAATCCAGCAAAATGTTAAGATACATGAATATGGGGAAGAGTATATGGGTGTCCTGTGTTCTACCCTTATTCTTGCAACTTCACTATATGTTTTAAATTATTTCTGCATAAAAGTTAACAACCACACACACACACACAGGAAAATCTCATGAGGGAAAAACTCAAGGAGGCAAAGAGGACCAATCATCTCATCCTTAACCTTCTCCCAGGGAGAAAGCCTGTCCTCACTTAACCCATCCCCCTCCCTCCTCTAAGAGAGATGAATTCTGGGGGGCAGTTTGCTCTCCTTACCATTCTTAACTTAGATTTTGATAAGTGTTGATGCTTTTTTCTCTTGGTCCAGCCGAGACAAAAGTGAAAAGGTTTTTCAAATTTTTGTCTTTAAAAAAATTCTAGGGAAAAAGAAAAATCATAGAAAACACAAGTACGAACAGGTGAAGTTACAGGCAGATTTCTCATCTTTGAACTACCAAATGCTTGTCAAAATTTGTATGTCACCATTTACTACACTCATCTAAATTCACTTTCTTGTTGTTGTTTAGTTGATAAGTCATGTCCAACTCTTTGTGACCCCATGGACTGTAGCCCACCAGGCTCCTCTGTCCATGGGATTTCCAAAGCAAGACTATTGGAATGGGTTGCCATTTCCTTCTCCAGGGGATCCTCCCAACCCAAAGATCAAGCCCAAGTCTCCTGCATTGGCAGGCAGATTCTTTACTTTCTTTACTGCTGAGTCACCAGGGAAGCCCATAAATTCACCTTACCTCTAACTTATTTCATTTGCCCAAAGTTAATGTGCCTTCATCTATTTTTCTCAGCTAAGTTTGGGCCCAAATTCACTAGTGACCATTTGACCTTTGTGCCTGGTGCCATCAATCCAGATTTCTCTCTTGCAAATGACCTCTCTTCCCATAACAGTTGGTTTATGTGATCAGAAATGAGGTATAGCACCTCACTCCCTGCCCTCAAGAGATAAGTAATTATCTTAATGTCCTAATGCGAAGTGACGGGAGTTTTGCTCTAACTCATGAATTGTGTGAGAATGAACTACTGTTCTGTTTGATTGATTGTGGCTTGATTTTGATAAGGTAAATTTGAAGATTATTGAATGCTGCTTACTGTGCCTAAAAAAAAATCTTTATTCTTTAGTTTTAAAAGTCAGTGTGCTATTGAACCAATACGTTCCCATTTATGGTATAGTGAGGAGCCTGCAGCCCTGAGCACACTGGCAAAACAGAGATGGCAGACATATACTCAGGGCCCAGTGACCCTCCCAGGATCAGGTACCATCTCAGCCCACTTGTCCAGGTACTCCTGAAGACACATTCAAGTGCTTATCTCCTACCCTATGACCGCTGCTACCCTCCACTACCACCCACACCCACCCTTTCACCTCTTCTGCCAAGGGCACACAAAAAAATGGAAAGATCTTTAGACATGCAATAGCAATGCACATGACCAGAGAGGGGAGCCCATTCAGTCCCAGACCTCCTTGGCCCAGATACCTCGTTCTCAGATCCCAACCTAACATTGTTCTCAATGTTATTGTTCTCATTGTTCTCCCTAGCCCCTTTCAGTCTGGCTTTTCAAGCAGTCTATTTTTATGCCTTTCTGTCTAAGTTGAATTTATATTAGTTATGGTAGGCTAAATTGCTTTAGCAAATGTATTCACAAAAGTAATAGCTCAAATCACGTAACAGTCCATGGCAAGCGTTTCTGAATCAGCAGGAAGCTTTTCATCACATACTGACTCAGGGACACGGGCTCCTGCCAATTTGTGGCTACACCATCCTCTGGAGCCCCATCATTCTCTACAACTTCTGCATTCAGCTGATGAAAAGGGAAAGAACATAGAGAAGCTCCACCTGCCCCTTAAGGGCAGGAAGTGTTACACATCACTTCCACTCATATGCCATCGCTAAGAACATCACATGGTCCCAACTACTGCAAGAGGGTATGGGAATTGTAGTCCCCTTCTGGGCAGCTACTTCCTATTACTAAGTTGTAGAGGAGAGATTTTCATGGACAGCTGCAGACCTGACCATGGGACTTAAACAAAGAAAAGGAGGAAGGTCTGATTAATGAAAATCACATTGAAAAACAAAGAAGGACTGTGAAATTTTCAATTGCTTTTTCCTTTGACTTATTTTAATGTTTATTTATTTTCAAGGAAATATATGCCTTAGAATTATGTTCACATGATTATTTGTATTCTTTACTTTTAATTTGTTTACTAAAAGTTTTGAAGCAAGAACTAGATTCACAGGAGGAGAAAAAATGATACTGATTTTTGTTCAAACCTGCAGCTGCCCATGAAAATCTCACTCTAAACTCATTAATAGGAAGCAGCTGCCCAGACAGAGACTACAATTCCCATACCACATTGAAGTAGATGGTCAAAATGCATTTCCAGGCAAAAGATTAGTAAATTTAGGGGAGTCTGGTTTTCCCCAAGACCACCTCTCCAACATCATTTTCACCCATCTGCCCCTCATGTGTCATACTCTAACCTGATTGCCTTCTGTAATCTTCCTAGAAGAATCCAAGCCTATTCTTCAGTTCAGTTCAGTTCAGTCACTCAGTCATGTCCAACTCTTTGAGACCCCATGAATCGTAGCACACCAGGCCTCCCTGTCTATCACCAACTTCTGGAGATCACTCAAACTCATATCCATCGAGTCAGTGATGCCATCCAACCATCTCATCCTCTGTCATCCCCTTCTCCTCCTGCCCCTAATCCCTCCTAGCATCAGAGTCTTTTTCAGTGAATCAACTCTTTGCATGAGGTGGCCAAAGTACTGGAGTTTCAGCTTTAGCATCATTCCTTCCAAAGAAATCCCAGGGTTGATCTCCTTCAGAATGGACTGGTTGGATCTCCTTGCAGTCCAAGAGACTCTCAAGAGTCTTCTCCAACACCACAGTTCAAAAGCATCAATTCTTCGGCGCTCAGCTTTCTTCACAGTCCAGCTCTCACATCCATACATGACCACTGGAAAAACCATAGCCTTGACTAGACGGACCTTTGTTGGCAAAGTAATGTCTCTGCTTTTGAATATGCTATCTAGGTTGGTCATAACTTTCCTCCCAAGGAGTAAATGTCTTTTAATTTCATGGCTGCAATCACCATCTGTCATGATTTTGGAGCCCAGAAAAATAAACTCATTTATTTTTCCACTGTTTCCACTGTTTCCCCATCTACTTGCCACGAAGTGATGGGACCGGATGCCATGATCTTCGTTTTCTGAATGTTGAGTTTTAAGCCAACTTTTTCACTCTCCTCTTTCATTTTCATCAAGAGGCTTTTTAGTTCTTCATTTTCTGCCATAAGGGTGGTGTCATCTGCATATTTGGGCTATTGATATTTCTCCTGGCAATCTTGATTCCAGCTTGTGCTTCATTCAGCCCAGCATTTCTCATGATGTAATCTGCATATAAGTTAAATGAGCAGAGTAACAATATACAGCCTTGACATACTCCTTTTCCTATTTGGAACCAGTCTGTTGTTCCATGTCCAGTTCTAACTGTTGCTTCCTGACCTGCATACAGGTTTCTCAAGAGGCAGATCAGGTGGTCTAGTATGCCCATCTCTTTAAAAATTTTCCACAGTTTATTGTGATCTGCACAGTCAAAGCCTTTGGCATAGTCAATAAAGCAGAAATAGATGTTTTTCTGGAACTCTCTTGCTTTTTCCATGATCCAGCAGATGTTAGCAATTTGATCTCTGGTTCCTCTGCCTTTTCTAAACCAGCTTGAATATCTGGAAGTTCATGGTTCACATATTGCTGAAATCTGGCTTAGAGAATTTTGAGCATTACTTTACTAGCCTGTGAGATGCATGCAATTGTGCAGTAGTTTGAGAATTCTTTGGCATTGCCTTTTTTGGGATTGGAATGAAAACTGAAATTTCCAGTCCTGTGGCCACTGCTGAGTTTTCTAAACTTGCTGGCATATTGAGTGCAGCACTTTCACAGCATCATCTTTCAGGATTTGAAATAGCTCAACTGGAATTCCATCACCTCCACTAGCTTTGTTCATAGTGATGCTTTCTAAGGCCCACTTGACTTCACATTCCAGGATGTCTGGCTCTAGGTGAGTCATCACATCATCTTGATTACGTGGGTTGTGAAGATCTTTTTTTGTACAGTTCTTCTGTGTATTCTTGCCACCTCTTCTTAATATCTTCTGCTTCTGTTAGGTCCCTACCATTTCTGTCCTTTATTGAGCCCATCTTTGCATGAAATGTTCTCTTGGTATCTCTAATTTTCATGAAGAGATCTCTAGTCTTTCCCATTCTGTTGTTTTCCTCTATTTCTTTGCATTGATCGCTGAGGAAAGCTTTCTTCAGTTCAGATCAGTTCATTTGCTCAGTCGTGTGCGACTCTTTACAACCACCCCATGAATTGCAGCACTCCAGGCCTCCCTGTCCATCACCAACTCCCGGAGTTCACTCAGACTCACATCCATCAAGTCAGTGATGCCATCCAGCCGTCTCATCCTCTGTGGTCCCCTTCTCCTCCTGCCCCCAATCCCTCCCAGCATCAGAGTCTTTTCCAGTGAGGAAAATAGCAAGGCTTTCTTATCTCCTTGCTATTCTTTGGAACTCTGCATTCAGATGCTTATATCTTTCCTTTTCTCCTTGGCTTTTCGCTTCTCTTCTTTTCACAGCTATTTGTAAGGCCTCCCCAGACAGCCATTTTGCTTTTTGGCATTTCCTTTCTATGGGGATGGTCTTGATCCCAGTCTCCTGTACAATATCATGAACCTCAGTCCATTGTTCATCAGGCATTCTGTCTATCAGACCTAGTCCCTTATATCTATTTCTCACCTCCACTGGATAATCATAAGAGATTTGATTTAGGTCATACCTGAATGGTCCAGTGGTTTTCCCTACTTTCTTCAATTTAAGTCTGAATTTGGTAATAAGGAGTTCATGATCTGAGCCACAGTCAGCTCCTGGTCTTGTTTTGTTGACTGTATAGAGTTTTTCCATCTTTGGCTGCAAAGAATATAATCAATCTGATTTCGGTGTTGACCATCTGGTGAGGTCTATGTGTAGAGTCTTCTCTTGTGTTGTTGGAAGAGGGTGTTTGCTATGACCAGTGTATTTTCTTGGCAAAACTCTATTAGCCTTTGCCCTGCTTCATTCTGTATTCCAAGGCCAAATTTGCCTGTTACCTCAAGTGTTTCTTGACTTCCTACTTTTGCATTCCAGTCCCCTATAACGAAAAGGACATCTTTTTGGGGGGTGTTAGTTCTAAAAGGTCTTGTAGGTCTTCGTAGAACCATTCAACTTCAGTTTCTTCAGCGTTACTGGTTGGGGCATAGACTTGGATAACTGTGATATTGAATGGTTTGCCTTGGAAACGAACAGAGATCATTCTGTCGTTTTTGAGATTGTGTCCAAGTACTGCATTTTGGACTCTTTTGTTGACCATGATGGCTACTCCACTTCTTCTAAGGGATTCCTGCCCACAGTAGTAGATATAATGGTCATCTGAGTTAAATTCACCCATTCCAGTCCATTTTAGTTCACTGATTCCTAGAATGTCGATGTTCACTCTTGCCATCTCCTGTTTGACCACTTCCAATTTCCCTTGATTCATGGACCTGACATTCCAGGTTCCTATGCAATATTTTTCTTTACAGCATCAGACCTTGCTTCTATCACGCCACATCCACCGCTGGGTATTGTTTTTGCTTTGGCTCCATCCCTTCATTCTTTCTCGAGTTATTTCTCCACTGATCTCCAGTAGCATATTGGGCACCTACCGACCTGGGGAGTTCATCTTTCAGTGTCCTATCTTTTTGCCTTTTCATACTGTTCATGGAGTTCTCAAGGCAAGAATACTGAAGTGGTTTGCCATTCCCTTCTCCAGTGGACCACATTCTGTCAGACCTCTCCACCATGATCTGTCCATCTTGGGTGGCCCCCCACGGCATGGCTTAGTTTCATTGAATTAGACAAGGCTGTGGTCTGTGTGATCAGATTGACTAGTTTTCTGTGATTATGGTTTCAGTGTGTCTGCCCTCTGATGCCCTCTCGCAACACCTACCATCTTACTTGGGTTTCTCTTACCTTAGATGTGGGGTATCTCTTCACAGCTGCTCCAGCAAAGTGCAGCCACTGCTCCTTACTTTGGACGAGGGGTATCTCCTCCTGGCCGCCCCTCCTGACCTTGAACATGGAGTAGGTCCTCTCGGCCCTCCTGCGCCCGTGCAGCCACTGCTCCTTGGACATGGGTTGCTCCTCTCGGCCGCCATACCTGACCTTGGGCGAGGGGTAGCTCCTCTCGGCTGAGCTTCTGAGCAGTCCGTCGCAGTCGGCACACTTCTGCACATATTCTTACTCCATGATAATTTTATTTTCTCTTCCCTTGCCTGGAACACTTCTTCCAGGTATTTACATGTCTTACCTTCTTCTGTAATTCAGGTCACTGAACAAATGTGACCTCTCTGGAGAGGCATTCTCTGACTATCCTACACAATATAAAATAGTATTCTTTCCACAGTCCCCACACCTCCTCCATCCTTTCACTCTGCTTTTTTCTTCATAATTCTTAGCACTACTGCTGCTGCTGCTGCTGCTAAGTCGCTTCAGTCGTGTCCGACTCTGTGCGACCCCATAGACGGCAGCCCACCAGGCTCTCCCATCCCTGGGATTCTCCAGACAAGAATACTGAAGTGGGTTTCCATGTCCTTCTCCAATGCATGAAAGTGAAAAGTGAAAGTGAAGTCACTCAGTCATGTCTGACTCTTAGAGACCCCATGGACTGCAGCCTATCAGGCTCCTCTGTCCATGGGATTTTCCAGGCAAGAGTACTGGAGTGGGGTGCCATTACCTTCTCTAAGCACTACTGCAGTATACTATATATATTTATTCATTTATTTTGTTTATACCCACCTTCACCACTATCATATAAGCAACTTGTAGGCAAGATCTTTGTCCTATTTGTTGCTGTATCACTAGCAACTTAAACATCTTTGGCAGAAAGTAGGTGCTCTGAAAATATTTATTGGAAGAATGAGGTATTTGATCAGGTATGAACAAATCCACAAAAATAATACTGTTCGGTTCAGTTGCTCAGTCATATCTGACTCTGCGATCCCATGAACCACAGCACTCCAGGCCTCCCTGTCCATCACCAACTCCCAGAGTCCACCCAAACCCATGTCCATTGAGTTGGTGATGCCATCCAACCATCTCATCCTCTGTTGTCTCCTTCTCCTCCTGCCCTCAATCTTTCCCAGCATCAGGGTCTTTTCCAATGAGTCAGCTCTTCGCATCAGGTGGCCAAAGTATTGGAGTTTCAGCTTCAACATCAGTCCTTCCATTGAACACCCAGGACTGATCTCCTTTAGGATGGACTGGATGGATCTCCTTGCAGTCCAAGGGACTCTTAAGAGTCTTTAAGTCTCATCAATATTCAAAACTTCCAAAAAAAAAAAAAGTTCTTTTTTCTTTGCTCTAGTTTTTTTATCAACCATATTTTAAATGGGTGACAACTGGATATTCACAGACAAAAGAATGAATTTGGACTCCTTCCTTATACAATACATGAAATTAACTCCAAATTGATCATAGACATAAACGTAAGAGCTAAAATAGAAGAAAATATAGAAATAAATCTTTATGATGTAGAATTAGGCAATGGTTTCTTAGGTATGACACCAAAAGCATAAGTAATAAAAGAAACAATCAATACACTGGACATTATCAAATTTTTTTTAAAACTTTGTTTTTCAAAAAGTATCATTGCTACTGCTGCTGCTAAGTCACTTCAGTCATGTCTGACTCTGTGCAACCCCATAGATGGCAGCCCACCAGGCTCCCCGTTCCTTGGGATTCTTCAGGCAAGACACTGGAGTGGGTTGCCATTTCCTTCTCCAATGCAGGAAAGTGAAAAGTGAAAGTGAAGTCGTGTCTGACCCTTAGCGATCCCATGGACTGCAGCCTACCAGTCTCCTCCATCCATGAGATTTTCCAGACAAAAGTATTGGAGTGGGTTGCCATTGCCTTCTCCAAAGGCATCATTCAGTTCAGTTCAGTTCAGTCGCTCAGTCGTGTCCGACTCTGCGACCCCATGAATCGCAGCACGCCAGGCCTCCCTGTCCATCACCAACTCCCGGAGTTCACTCAGACTCGTGTCCATCGAGTCAGTGATGCCATCCAGCCATCTCATCCTCGGTCGTCCCCTTTTCCTCTTGCCCCCAATCCCTCCCAGCATCAAAGTCTTCTCCAATGAGTCAACTCTTCACATGAGGTGGCCAAAGTACTGGAGTTTCAGCTTTAGCATCATTCCTTCCAAAGAAATCCCAGGGTTGATCTCCTTCAGAACGGACTGGTTGGATCTCCTTGTAGTCCAAGGGACTCTCAAGAGTCTTCTCCAACACCACAGTTCAAAAGCATCAATTCTTCAGCACTCAGCCTTCTTCACAGTCCAACTCTCACATCCATACATGACTACTGGAAAAACCATAGCCTTAACTAGACGGACCTTTGTCAGCAAAGTAATGTCTCTGCTTTTGAATATGCTATCTAGGTTAGTCATAACTTTTTTTCCAAGGAGTAAGCGTCTTTTAATTTCATGGCTGCAGTCACCATCTGCAGTGATTTTGGAGGCCAAAAAAATAAAGTCTGAGACTGTTTCCACTGTTTCCCCATCTATTTCCCATGAAGTGATGGGACCAGATGCCATGATCTTCGTTTTCTGAATGTTGAGCTTTAAGCCAACTTTTTCACTCTCCTCTTTTACTTTCATCAAGAGGCTTTTTAGTTCCTCTTCACTTTCTGCCATAAGGGTGGTATCATCTGCATATCTGAGGTTATTGATATTTCTCCCGGCAATCTTGAGTCCAGCTTGTGTTTCTTCCAGTCCAGCGTTCCTCATGATGTACTCTGCATAGAAGTTAAATAAGCAGGGTGACAATATACAGCCTTGATGTACTCCTTTTCCTATTTGGAACCAGTTTGTTGTTCCAGGTCCAGTTCTAACTGTTGCTTCCTGGCCTGCATACAGATTTCTCAAGAGGCAGGTTAGGTGGTCTGGTATTCCCATCTCTTTCAGAATGTTCCACAGTTTATTGTGATCCACACAGTCAAAGGCTTTGGCATAGCCAATAAAGCAGATACAGATGTTTTTCTGGAACTCTCTTACTTTTTCTATGATCCAGCGGATGTTGGCAATTTGATCTCTGGTTCCTCTGCTTTTTCTAAAACCAGCTTGAACATCCGGAATTTCATGGTTCACGTATTGCTGAAGCCTGGCTTGGAGAATTTTGAGCATTACTTTACTAGCGTGTGAGATGAGTGCAATGGTGTGGTAGTTTGAGCATTCTCTGGCATTGCGTTTCTTTGGGATTGGAATGAAAACTGACCTTTTCCAGTCCTGTGGCCACTGCTCAGTTTTCCAAATTTGCTGGCATATTGAGTGCAGCACATTCACAGCATCATCTTTCAGGATTTGAAACAGCTCAACTGGAATTCCATCACCTCCACTAGCTTTGTTTGTAGTGATGCTTTCTAAGGCCCACTTGACTTCATTAGGACAGTGAAAAGACAATACACACAGGACGAAAAATGGTTTTGAATTGTATCTCTGATAAAGGACTTTAAATAGACTATGGAGAACTCTTACAACTCAACAATAAAAAGACTAATAACCCAATTGAAAATGGTTGAAGAATCAGAATAGACATTTCTCCAAAGAAGATACACAAATCACTGATAAGCAGATGAAAAGATGCTCAACATCATTAGCGATCATAGAAATACAAATAAAGACAACATGAGATACCACTTAAGGCCCAGTAGAATGGCTTTAATCAAAAAACAAGAGTTGGTGATGATATGGAGAAATTGGACCCTACTGCTGATAGGAATGTAAATTGTAAAATTTCAGTCACTTTGGAAAACAATTTGACAATTCATCACAATGCTAAATATAGAATTATCCTATAACCCAGCAAACCCATTCCTAAGTATATATCCAAGAATGATAAGATGATTTATCCACACAAAATGTGCATATGAATGTTCATAGTAGCATTACTTACAATAGGCAAAAAAATAGAAACAACCCAAATGTCCATCTACTAATAAATGGATAAATCAAATGTGGTATACACACACACAATCAAATATTACTTGGCAGTATAAAGAAATGAAGTAGTGGTACATGCTACAACATGAATGAACTTTGAAAATATTATGCTAAGTGAAAGAAGCCAGTCATAAGAAAACAATATATCGCATGACTCCATTTACACAAAACCTCCAGAAGAAAGTATTTAGTAGTGGCCTATGGCTTGAGAAGTTGGAAGGAATGGGGAAAAGGAGATGGCACCCACCAGCATGACATTTACCATATTTCCAGGGCAGGTACCACATTTCCTAACTTACTAAACATCTACCCCTCTCACTACTTTGTTTTGGGTTTTTTTTTCTTTTTTAATTTTATTTATTTTTGGCTATGCTTGGTCTTCTCTGCTACACATGGGTTTTCTCTAGCTCTAGTGAGCAGGGCTACTCTCTAGTTGTGGTGTGCAGGTTTCTCATTGCTGTGGCTTCTCTTGTGGAGCACAGGCCCTAGGCACATGGGCTTCAGAAGTTGTGGCTCACAGGCTTAGTTACCCTGCGGCATGTAGGATCCTCCCAGACCAGAGATCGAACCAATGTCCCTTGCATTGGCAGGTGCCTTCTTAACCACTGGACCACCAAGCAAGCGCCAACCCACTTTGTTTACCCACACCTCCAACTACATGATCAGAATGGTCTGGGGCTTGCCTGGTGGCTCAGTGGTGAAGAATCTGCCTGCCAATGAAGGAACCGTGAGTTGGATCCTTGGATCCCTGGGCCCAGAAGATCCCCTGGAGAAGGAAATGGTAACCCACTCCAGTATTCTTACTTGGGAAATCCCGTGGAATGAGGAGCCTGGCCAGCTATAGTCCATGGGGTCACAAAAGAGTCAGATAAGACTTAAATTTAAAAAAGAAGAAGAAGAAGAAAAAAAAAAACCTCAAAGGGTTAAGCATGGCCAGACAACAGGCACATATAATGGCCTTCATGTGTTCATTACAGTTTGCTAGGAATCTCAAAGGAATGGGTAGTTGGTGTAGTGTCTGAGAGAGCCAATGGCAGGCTGTCACCTTAGGCCACATAACTCCAGGCCCATCCCCTATAGGAAAGTAAACCCCTTGTCTAAGGTCTAAATATAGGTCACTTACCCTCACAGGGGTCACACCAGAGGTGAACAGGTGACTTCTATCAGCCATGCTAACTGTGCACATATTTGTATGTATATAATATATCCAGAAACATAGAAATAATAAATCTCTCAAAGGCACGCTTTCTTTCTCCAATAGAAAACAGAAACAGAGAAAAACTTAACAACTGCAAACCTAGAGCCCAGTTATCAGAAACCAAATTAAAGCTGTTGGGTATTTTTGTTGAAACATCTCTACCTCTGAAATCTAATTTCTTGCAACTTTCCATATAGGATCCTATGTTGTATTATTTATAAGAAAATAATATTCTGTCATCCCTTGACAGCATTTCCTGGCTGCAGAAACCACAGCAGCCATGAAGTTAGAGAATGATTTTGGTAATGTTTCCATAGCTACCTTGCTTCAAAGTGAGGTTTATTCTGTTTTAAAGTCTACTGACCTATTCATATCCCCATTTGGAATATTTTCAATCTAATCCCTTGTCTGGCTATTATTGTATAATGTGACTGTTATTCCTATATATAAGGAGGTTCTGGGTGCATAAATAAAAGCCTGGTAAGCAGGTCTTCCAGTTAGACATAACATGATGAAATTTTTTTTTTCTTTTTTCTTTTTCTATTCCTTTCAGATTCTATGTGATTCATTCTTCCCTGCCCTTGCAGCAGAAATCTTCCCGGGGTTTTTGGAGGTAAATGTTGTTGAAGGTGTGCTCGTGCCCTCTTGTGGTCATTCTGGTTTTGTGGTTTCTTCCCAGAAGCCTTCTACAGACAACTGATTTTACACGATGGTAATCAGAAAGCCAAATGCCATTGCTAATTGTCGTAGGTGTCCTCGTGTCCATGTCTTTCTCGCTCTGCAGGCATGAGCGACTGTCAAGAAGGACAGGCAGCTTAGTGTAACCATGAGAGTTACGGAAGCTGTTCTTTTCTTCCGAAGCACAGGCCTCATTACTGAAGAATCCTGTTAAAGAGGGGAAGCCTTGGGAAGTGACCTGGGACACCTTGGAGAAAGATGAAGCAGCAAACAACTCTCGGAATGGCCTTGTAATGAAGGCAACTCACAGAAAAAGGAGACAGGGCTTCATTTCATCAGAATGTAGAACAAGGAACAGGTATAAAAAAGAGAGCGATATACATGTGATTTGGCTGATGTATGGCTGATTTGCATTGTTGTACAGCAGAAACCAATGCAGCATTATAAAATAAATAAATAAATAAATATAAGCTTGAAGAAGTTGTAGAGGTCAAATAAGACTATGAGAAAGTTGTTAAAAGAAAAAGAGCAAGAAATCGGTATAAAATACGAAATATAGGGGCTTCCCTCCACCTGCCAGATTCGATCCCTGGTCCAGGAAGGTCACACATGCCGCAGAGCAACTAAGCCCATGCACCACAACTATTAAGCCTGTGCTCTAGAGCCTGGAAACCACAACTACGGAGCCCATGTGGAGCCCACATGCCACAACTCCTGAAGCCTAAGTGCACTAGATCCTGTTCTCCACGAAAGGAGAAGCCACCACAATGAGAAGCCCTCACACCACAACTAGAGAGTAGACCCTGCTCCCGGCAAATAGAGAAAAATCAGTGCAGCAACAAAGATCCAGCACAGCCTGTGCAAATATTAATGAATAAATAAAAATAAAATTATATTTAAAAAATATGAATTATAAAAGAGAGCAAGGAACAGGTATAAAAAGAGAGAGGAAGGAACAGGTATAAATATAGAAATATAAAGCTCTCATTCTGGTTAAGAAATCAATATAAAACAACCAGTAAGATTCTAGTTGATTCAAACTGACTTTCAGTCAATGAAAATAAGAGAAGTAAATGATCTATGGTCTCATCATTGTCCACCACAACTTTCAAAATGTCTTCTATCCATACTGGCCAGTACAGTGGTTACTAGCTACATGGGCTATTGGGCACTTTAAATGTGAGGGGCTAAATTTAGAATTTTATTGCATTTTAATTAATTTAAATAGACACACATGGCTACTGGCTACCACACGACAGCACAGGTCTTGAAAGACAGATAAGACTAAAACACAGACAACTACAGTATCAACAGAGTTTACAGTACAGGAAGTACAAATAAAGTTCCATCGCGGGAAGGATGAGTAGAGATGACCATAGGAGGCTCCTAAAAAGGAGGCATTTGAGCAAGGCCTTGAAGCAAAGGTTCATCTCATTAGGCAGAAGTAATAAGGAGAACATTCCAGGTGGCAAGGACAGCATGTCCAAAGGCATGGAGGTGGGAAACTTAAGTAAATCTTCAAAGAACAGAGGTATTGGAGAATGAGATACATGCATCTGGATAGAGCACTAGAGGCATGCTATGAAGCCTTGAATGCCTTGAAAAATATTTTGGTTAAAACCAGTAGTCAGTAGAATCCATAACAATCTCTACTAGAAGAGTCTTAGAGGGAACATAAGAGCCTGTTATAACACCAGGGAATCTATCATTCCAGGGGGCCAAGGGTTCTGTGGCAGAAGCCACTGAATGCTAGTGATTGTTATCAGAATTCTGGTCTACGTGGACTAACCTGATGGCTGTGTGTGGAGGGCAGGAGGAAGAGAGCCTCAAGGCAGGGTAACAGGAGGAAACCATTGCAAAGCTGGCCCAGTGAGAAACATGGAGGGTGTTTAAAAGGATGAGGGACTGGGTGGTCCCACCCGGGCCCTGCAGTGTCCCAAACATGATGCATCAGAACTGTCATGCTATTGTAACTCTAACAAAGCCAAGAACAGTCTCAGAGCAGTGGCGCATCCTAAGACACACCATCAAACAATCAAAAAGTAACTTCAGAATAACTTGAGCTATTTCCTGCATTTCTCAAATACCTGTAGCCTGCCCCAGACCACACTCTGGCACCCTGAGGTCATGGCACTCAAAGAAATTCCCTTTCTTCTTTCATCCACTTCCTTCATGCCCCACAGCTGCTTCCACCTCCCTCCCCTAAACTGCCTGGAAAAGTCCTCCATCACAAGGCCCTGAGCTTCCTGTCTTTCCACTCTTTCCCTTTCTTTTCATCTCTCTGGCTCTCTATCTCCTGGTCTCCAATTTCTGCCCCTCAAAACTCAGGAATTAGTCCCCTCACTGTGCAGAGGAGGGCGGGAAACAGAATGCAAAGCCAGAACAATCTCTAGGTGGCAGGAGAGAAAGAGTAAAGGCTGGGAATTTTCATAGGTTCACCCATCCCATCCCCCCCAAAAAGCTATGTCATACACAAATACATGCTGTAGGGACTCTGGCATTTCAGTGTTTTCTGCCCTCCACTTCCCCTCCCCAAATTTTTCCCCATCTTTTTCTATGCTAATTTCAATGCCTTAGACCAGCAGCATTGTATCAGCTGGGAGCTGATCAAAAATGCAAATTCATGAGCCCCACTCCAATCTATTGAATTACAATCTCTGGGGAAAGGGCCCAGGAAACTGTTTTAATGTGCCTGCCAGGGAGAGTCTTATCACGTTCAATTTTAGGAATCACTGATCTAACAGAGTTGAGAGCCATTGCTCTCTTGGATCTGTGAACTGCTGCTGAGTGAACTTGTCTGGACTTATCAGACCTTTCTAATAAATTGCTGGACTAGGTAATGGGAAATTTCCCAGGCAGAGATATATCCATATTCACACCCAATCCTCCCTCCCTTAAGAGTATTAGCTCTAGTAGTATTTCATAACCTCTTGCACATCATGGCTTATGAGGAAAATGAAGATTTAGAGGCACACTAAATGAACATAAAGTGATCTTCAGCAGAGGGGCCCAACTCTGGACTATGAAGAAGACAGGATGCCTAGAGATAAGCAATCATAAGATTGCCCTGTTTGCCTTAAAGGAAGTGAATGTGAGGCTATCTACTTACAGCCAACATTGGGTTCCAGATCACCCATACCGGGGCTCTGAAACACCAAGAGTGAGAGGCAAAATTATAGTCCTGCTGGTGGCTCACTCCTCCATATAAGCAGCATGTTAGATCAATGCAATTTCTATTTTGGATCTTAAGCTGCCTCTGAGGTGAGAGAGAGGGAGTCCTTGGATGTTGATATCATAATCTGCTCCTTTCCTCCAAATGTGAGCTCATTTGAGGATTTCCTCTAAGTTATGGATGAAGCCATACCCATATCACTTTCTGTTTCTAAATATAGCCCCAGGATCTCAGATCTGTACTTCGTTATCTAACCTTGTTCCACGTAAACTGTCTATCATTGAGTTTTACTTTCCATTATAATGGTTAAGAGGTCTGCTGTCATTCTAATTATCATTTTTTATAGGTGAAGTCTATTTTCTGCCTTTATGACATTTTCCTCTCTAATGTTTTGGCATTTTCATATGTTTAAGTGTGCATTTTCCTTTTTCTTTCTATAAGATAAACAAAAAATTTGTGATTCCTGAAGAGAAAGTCTATCTTTTATCGACACTAGAAAATTGTCAATGATACTCTCTTCAGCTCAGTTCAGTTCAGTTGCTCAGTGATGTCCGACTCTTTGCGATCCCATGAATTGCAGCATGCCAGGCCTCCCTGTCTATCACCAACTCCCGGAGTTCACTCAAGCTCATGTCCATCGAGTCGGTGATGCCGTCAACCATCTCATCCTCTGTCATCTCCTTCTTGTCCTACCCTCAATCTTTCCCAGCATCAGGGTCTTTTCCAATGAGTCAGCTCTGCATCAGATGGCCAAAGTATTGGAGTTTCAGCTTCAGCATCAGTCCTTCCAATGAACACCCAGGACTGATCTCCTTTAGGATGGACTGGTTGGATCTCCTTGCAGTCCAAGGGATTCTCAAGAGTCTTCTCCAACACCACAGTTCAAAAGCATCAATTCTTCGGCGCTCAGCTTTCTTCACAATCCAGCTCTCACATCCATACATGACCACTGGAAAAACCATAGCCTTAACTAGATGGACCTTTGTCGGCAAAGTAATGTCTCTGCTTTTTACAATGCTGTCTAGGTTGGTCATAATTTTCCTTCCAATGGGTAAGCGTCTTTTAATTTCATGGCTGCAATCACCATCTGCAGTGATTTTGGAGCCCAAAAAAATAAAGTCTGACACTGTTTCCACTGTTTCTCCATCTATTTCCCATGGAGTGATGGGACCAGATGCCATGATCTTCGTTTTCTGAATGTTGAGCTTTAAGCCAACTTTTTTTTCACTCTCCTCTTTCACTTTCATCAAGAAGCTTTTTAATTCTTCTTCACTTTCTGCCATAAGGGTGGTATCATCTGCATATCTGAGGTTATTGATATTTCTCCTGGCAATCTTGATTCCAGCTTGTGCTCCATCCAGCCCAGCGTTTCTCATGATGTACCCTGCATAGAAGTTAAATAAGCAGGGTGATAATATACAGCCTTGATGTACTCCTTTTCCTATTTGGAACCAGTCTGTTGTTCCAGGTCCAGTTCTAACTGTTGCTTCCTGGCCTGCATACAGATATCTCAAGAGGCAGGTCAGGTGGTCTGGTATGCCCATCTCTTTCAGAATGTTCCACAGTTTATTGTGATCCACACAGTCAAAGGCTTTGGCATAGCCAATAAAGCAGAAATAGATGTTTTTCTTGAACTCCCTTTCTTTTTTGATGATCCAGCGGATGTTGACAATTTGATCTCTGGTCCCTCTGCCTTTTCTAAAACCAGCTTGAACATCAGGAAGTTCATGGTTCACGTATTGCTGAAGCCTGGCTTGGAGAATTTTGAGCATTACTTTACTAGCATGTGAGATGAGTGCAGTGGTGTGGTAGTTTGAGCATTCTTTGGCATTGCGTTTCTTTGGGATTGGAATGAAAACTGACCTTTTCCAGTCCTGTGGCCACTGCTCAGTTTTCCACATTTGCTGGTATATTGAGTGCAGCACTTTCACAGCATCATCTTTCAGGATTTGAAACAGCTCAACTGGAATTCCATCATCTCCACTAGCTTTGTTCATAGTGATGATTCCTAAGTCCCACTTGACTTCACATTCCAGGATGTCTGGCTCTAGGTGAGTGATCACACCATCTTGATTATCTGGGTTGTGAAGCTCTGTTTTGTACAGTTCTTCTGTGTATTCTTGCCACCTCTTCTTAATATCTTCTGCTTCTGTTAGGTCCATACCATTTCTGTCCTTTATTGAGCCCATCTTTGCATGAAATGTTCTCTTGATATCTCTAATTTTTCCTGAAGAGATCTCTAGTCTTTTCCATTCTATTGTTTTCCTCTATTTCTTTGCATTGATTGCTGAGGAAGGCTTTCTTTTCTCTCCTTGCTATTCTTTGGAATTCTGCATTCAAGTAGGTATATCTTTCCTTTTCTCCTTTACCTTTAGCTTCTCTTCTTTTCACAGCTATATGTAAGGCCTCCTCAGACAGCCATTTTGCTTTTTTGAATTTCTTTTTCTTGGAGATGGTCTTGATTCCTGTCTCCTATACAATGTCACAAACCTCCATCTATAGTTCACTGGCATTCTGTCTATCAGATCCAGTCCCTTAAATCTATTTCTCTCTTCCACTGTATAATCATAACGGATTTGATTTAGGTCATACCTGAATGGTCTAGTGGTTTTCCCTACTTTCTTCAATTTCAGTCTGGATTTGGCAATAAGGAGTTCATGATCTGAGCCACAGTCAGCTCCTGGTCTTGTTTTTGCTGACTGTATAGAGCTTCTCCATCTTTGGCTGCAAAGAATAGAATCAATCTGATTTTGGTGTCAACCATCTGGTGACATCCATGTATAGAGTCTCCTCTTGTGTTGTTGGAAGAGGGTGTTTGCTATGACCAGTGCATTCTCTTGGCAGAACTCTATTAGCCTTTGCCCTGCTTCATTCCACATTCCAAGGCCAAATTTGCCTGTTACTCCAGGTGTTTCTTGACTCCTACTTTTGCATTCCAGTCCCCTATAATGAAAAGGACATCTTTTTTGGGTGTTAGTTCTAGAAGGTCTTGTAGGTCTTTATAGAACTGCCCAACTTCAGCTTCTTCAGCGTTACTGGTCAGGGCATAGATTTGGATTACCGTGATATTGAATGGTTTGCCTTGGAAACAGAGATCATTCTGTCGTTTTTGAGACTGCATGCAAGTACTGCATTTCAGACTCTGATGGCTACTCCATTTCTTCCAAGGGATTGCTGCCCACAGTCGTAGATATAACGGTCATCTGAGTTAGATTCACCCATTCCAGTCCATCTTAGTTCACTGAGGTTTAGTCCTAGAATGTCAGTGTTCACTCTTGTCATCTCCTGTTTGACCACTTCCAACTTGCCTTCATTTTACCTTAGCCTTTCTCATTGTATGTGGTATGCATGTGTGTATGTGTGTGCAGGTGTGTCTTAAGCTCTCTTTCATGTTTTCTATGTCTTAGCTTCTCGCACCTGCAATTCAGTTTATCAGTTTCCTTTCAATTCTGTCTGATTTGCTATTTATTTCATAGATTAGGTTTTTATTTTAATAACTAAACTGCTATTCCTAGAAAGTATATTTAATTCTGCCTTTTGGTTTTAACTATTTTCTAATAGTGTCTCATAAATTTTTCATGTTCTTTATTGCTTGTTTTTATATCTTTAGTCACAGGCATCCAGGAAGTCATTCAACAAACACTTGTTGACAGCCTTGTATATAGTTACAATGGGCATTGAAAAGTGGGTAAGACATGATTTCTATTGCCAAGGAGGTATAAGGACAAAAACACAGTACATAAACTATGACACAGTGTGTAAGGACTAAAATAGACATTTGGTTAGAGTATTATGAGAAAACTGAAGGGAGAATCTGAAACTGCACAAAGGGATTCAAGAAAGATTCCAAAATTATGTAAAGACTGAACTAAGTCCAAATATATTAGGAGCTATCAGGCAGGTTATGTGATAAGAGACAAATTAGTAAAGGCAAGAAGGTGAATATATGCATGAAAAGTGCCAAGAACCATCTTAGCACCTATGACTGAAGCTTAAAGTTTTGATGCTAGAATAGATGGAAGAGTGGGCAGGAGCAAGAGAAGAAAATGGATGTGTGGTCAGGGGCCAGGTCATGAAGGACCTGGTAAGCACTGGAGAGAAACTCAAACAGTATTAGGTATTCAATGGGGACCTAGATTTAGGAAAGAGGAGCATATGGCCCACCATACAAAAACAAATTATCAATAACAAATAAATATCAGTATTAGCTGTTGTTGGCAAGTTGAATCTAGTATAAGGGCATCTGTCTGCTCAAGCTAGTAACAAAAGTATGTCAACAGATTGGAAAGTACAAAGTGAAGTTGCTCAATCGTGTATGATTCTTTGCAATCCCATTGACTGTAGCCTACCAAGCTCCTCCATCCATGGCATTTTCCAGGCAAGAGTACTGGAGTGGGTTGCCATTTCCTTCTCCAGGGGATCTTCCCAACCTGGGGATCGAACCCAGATCTTGCACATTGCAGGCAGATGCTTTTCCCTCTGAGCCTCCAGGGAAGCCCTTGGAGAGTACACGCCCTGACTGAAAGTATTGAAAATCAGATAGGGAGATGGATACCAGATAGGGAGATGGATACGGAGGGAGGGAAGGACAGATACCAGATAGGGAGATGGATACGGAGGTGGGGAGAGAGGGAGACAGATGCCAGATAGGGAGATGGATGCGGAGGTGGGGAGGGACAGATACCAGATAGGGAGATTGATACGGGGCGGGGGGGGGGGGGGGGGGGGGACAGATACCACCAAATGGATAACATGCTAGCCAAACAAATCATTTACTGGCTCTGAGCTAGATCCTTTGTAATTAGTGTGTCTAAGGAAATACTGAATTCCAATTGCTGAGCTTTCTAGGACTAACTTTTGGGAGTATCTGCAGTAGTTTTCTTGATGTCCAACTCTAGTCTTGCGTCTAGAGTCACCTTAAAGTAAATATCAAAGGCAACTTAAGGGAAGAGAATGTCATGTAACCTCTGGAACCTAGCTGAAGTGTGGGTAAAGGGTGCAGTACTCAAAGGGGTTGACTTCCAGTGGCTCCTGAGGAGTCTACTCACTTTCCCAGAAACTTTGGCCAAGGGCGGGATACCGTAAGGTATGTTCTTGTGTGTGACTTTCAGGTACTTAGGAATTCTTAGAGGATCCCAGGCAATTGAAAATGGCACCATGCTCATTGCTTACTGAACAGATCTGCAGACATTTTCCTCCATGTCTGCAACTAGAAGGCAATACTAGAAAAGAGAGTCAATATTTATTAAGTGTTGGCCGTGGGCCAGACTCTGTTATATGCCCTTTATATGCATTATCCCACTGTATCTTCACAATATCCCACTGGGTTAAGTACTTTTATTATTCCCAATTTGCAAATGAGGAAACTAGATTGTAGACAGGTTGAGAAACTTGCCCAAGATCACACAAAATGGAAGTGACTGAATCAAGATTCCAGCCCAAGCAGTCTGGCTCCACAGCCCATACTCTTAACGTCTATGCTCTGTTGCTTTCCAAGAGTTCAAAAATGCTAGAAATGGAAAGTTCAGTTCAGTTCAGTCACTCAGTCATGTCTGACTCTTTGTGACCCCATGGACTGCAGCATGCCAGTCTTCCCTGTCCATCACCAACTCCTGGAGCTTGCTCAAACTCATGTCCAGTGAGTTGGTGATGCCATCCAACCATTCACCCTCTGTCGTCCCCTCCTCCTTCTGCCTTCAATCTTGCCCAGCATCAGGGTCTTTTCTAAGGAGTCAGCGCTTCCCATCAGGTGGCCAAAGTATTGGAGCTTCAGCATCAGTCCTTCCAATGAACATTCAGCACTGATTTCCTTCAGGACTGACTGATATGACCTACTTGCTGTCCAAGGAGCTCTCAAGAATCTTCTCCAACACAACAGTTCTAAAGCATCAATTTTTAGGCGTTCAGCTTTCTTAATGGTCCAACTCTCACATCCATACATGACTACTGGAAAAATCATACTTTTGAGTAGATGGAACTTTGTAGGCAAAGTAATGTCTCTGCTTTTTAATATGCTGTCTAGGTTTGTCATAGCTTTTCTTCCAAGGAGCAAGAGCCTTTTAATTTCATGGCAGCAGACACGAAATCTCAGGGATTTTGGAGCCCAAGGAAAAAGTATCTCACTGTTTCCATTGTTTCCCCATCTATTTGCCATGAAGAGATAGGACCAGATGCTGTGATTGAGAGGTTAACAGGGAGGAAGGCCAGGGGTCTCCAAACGGAGGAAATAGCCTGCAAGTGTCAGACATTTTTATCTCTCTTAAGCGGCAGGAGGAAAGAAACTAGCGATTTTTTTTCTTCTCTATATAAATCTAAAAGGAGGTTTCTCTTAAAATACTGTGTTGCCATAATGACACCTGGTTTCACCTGAAGTCAACTATTCTCAAACCTTGAGATAACCAATGCATTTTTCTTATGGAAATGTTTGTCTTAAGCTATGTTAATGTACTATACATTTACCCCAAATTCTGTCTTCAAATCCATTCCGCCTAATGGCTCAGAACCTACTTGACAAACCAGTATATTTTACTCAGATATTGTTCCCCTAATCTATGTAAACAAAACTATTTGTATGGTAATCTGTCCTTCTACAAGACTCAAGTTAATCATTTCATGGCCCAGGATGAACCTTTCCATGCCAAGATTATCCCAAAATGCATCTTATGGGTGAGGGGCCTGGTGCCATTCTGAGTTTTAAGGCATTCCTTTCTTTCATTAACAGAATTCTAGTGACTATATCGGAGAAGGCAATGGCACCCCACTCCAGTACTCTTGCCTGGAAAGTCCCATGTACGGAGGAGCCCAGAAGGCTGCAGTCCATGGGGTTACTGAGGGTCGGACCCGACTGAGCAACTTCACTTTCACTTTTCACTTTCATGCGTTGGAGACGGAAATGGCAACCCACTCCAGTGTTCTTGCCTGGAGAATCCCAGGGACACGGGAGCCTGGTGGGCTGCCATCTATGGGGTCACACAGAGTTGGACATGACTGAATTGACTTAGCAGCAGCAGTGACTGTATAACATCCAGCTGAAGACTAGCAGGGGGTACTCTTTCTGCCCCCTTCTGATGCCTATGTCAGAAGCTTTCTCTATCTCCTTTATACTTTAATAAAACTTTATTACACAAAAGCTCTGAGCAATCAAGCCTCGTCTCTGACCCCAGATTGAATTCTTCTCCTCCAGAGGCCAAGAATCCCGGTGTCTTTTCATTCAGCAACAACCTTTCATCTTGGGGGCTCGTCCGGGATCCTTCAGGACAAAGAAAGGATGCTTGGAGCTCTAGTTCTTTGTTCTCCTAGCGAACACGTTTTCTGCTGTACTTTACTAACTCTATGGTGTGCTTGTGTGAATGAATGAAATTCCCTGCGCGAAGCAAGTGAGGAGCCCTGCTCTGCGGTTCCACGGTGATCTCATATGGCTTAGGGCAGAAACCTGTCGGGGATTTATACCGACCTGCCAATGCCAAGAGGCACCCAATGTCTCCTTCAGGAACCGACCAGAAATGGGCAAAGTTCATGTGGACCAAACTCCCCTTTCTTGGTCAAACTTTTCAGTCTCTTTGACCATTTCATAACTCCTTGGGAATTAGAAGTACTAACCTAATCTATCGGATCATAGACTTTGAAAGGACTTGCGATCTATACTGTTACTGTGCATGTTGGCTTAGGTCCCAAGCTTGGATTGGTAGTCAGGAAAGTGCCTAGCCTTGCTAGGAATCGAAAGTTCGGAAGCTAGATGGAGCTCTAGCTCCAAGAACATCTCTGAGGTTAAAGGTTACTCAGATTGGGACCCAATGGGTTTTTTTCCTTTGGTAGCGCTGGCTCTTAGTGGACCAGAGGAGGCTCTTATACTGGGGTGGTGATGCTTGGAGGGAACATCTCAGTTTCATGTTCGTATCGGTCTTATTGTGGTCAGGAATATACTCAGGGTCGTGCACAGGCACCCAGGTGACGAATGTTTCCCCCAGTGGTCTTAGCTTGGGAGGCATTCAGGAAGGTTACTCTGATTGCACCCCGGGTGGCATCAGAGGCAAGCAAGGTTAAAGGCGAAGAGCTGGACATCAGGTAGGGAAGCCATCAGGTCTACCCCTGGTACATCCCCACCCCGTCTCAGTGGTAGAATCGGGAGGGACAAGTACGGCACCTGCGTCATAAGGGACAGATTTAAGTCCGATCAGGAAAGAAAAGCTTTGGTGTAAAATCTGTCTACACCCCCATCTAGAGCAGGGAGGGATGCCTCCTGTAGAAAGATGGTGCTGGTCGCTTTTTTTCTCTCTTACAGATGGGAGCTAACAATTCCAGCCTCACTCCTTTGAACTGTATCTTAAAAAACTGGGATAGATTTGATCCCCAGGGCTTAAGACACACCTGGTCTTCCTATGTGATACTGCATGGCCACGGTATCCATTGGAGGATGGCGAACGGTGGCCAGTTGGAGAGTCTCTAAAGTATCATACTGTTTTACAATTAGACCAGTTCTGTAGAAAACAAGGGAAAAGTGATCTTAAAGGATAGATTTCTCACTCAGTCAGCTCCAAATATCCTCCGTAAGCTATTAAAACAGGGTTATGGACCAAATCAGTCTTTAAATACTCTGTTACAACTGGCTCAAACAGTCTATTATGGTAAGGAATATGAGGAAAAGAATCCCAGCATCTTTTCATTCAGCAACAACGTTTCATGATCTTCATTTTAATATTCAGTTTTAAGCCAGCCTTTTCACTCTCCTCTTTCACTTTCATCAAGAGGCTCTTTAGTTACTCTTTGCTTTCTGCCATAAGGGTGGTGTCATCTGCACATCTGAGGTTATTGATATTTCTTCCAGCAATCTTGATTCCATCTTGTGTTTCATCCAGTCCAGCATTTTGCCTGATGTACTCTGCATATAAGTTATATAAGCAGGGTGACAATATACAGCCTTGACATACTCCTTTCTCAATTTGGAACTAGTCTGTTGTTCCATGTCCAGTTCTAACTGTTGCTTCTTGACCTGCACACAGATTTCTCAGGGGGCACATAAGGTGGTCTGGTATTCCCACCTCTTTAAGAATTTTCCGCTGTTTGTTGTGATCCACACATTCAAAGGCTTTGGTGTAGCCAAATGGAAAGTAGTGACATCTGGCATAGTATTCTCTGGTCTTCATCTGCAACACTCCAGAGGACGTGTCTTTCTCTGTACAGAAAAGCTTCATTTAACCTTCTACACTCAGTTGTATGAAGCCAGGAGGAGGCAACTAGATCTTCCCATGATTTTCTGGAGGACATCACCAGGATAATCTTTTCTCCCACTACTACCATTTAGTGCAGTCTCAAAGCTAAGGTAATTTATCCATTGATTGGCCTGAGAATATAAAAAGCTACTCTGGGGGAGAGTAATATTGAATTTTCATGTTTGGCTTGTTTTAAAATACTCCAGTTCTGAATGGAATCTTGGTTTACTAAGCTTGGTGGAGCCACAAATGTCACATCCTAAGTGCATCAAAGCTCTACATTTATCCTCCCTTCATCACCAGGCATCAATTTCAAATCGCTTCTCCTCATCTCTATGAGTTCCTCCCCCTCTCTTCCCTCTCTTCTTTCCTTCACTTATTCTCCTTTTCCATTTTCTCCCAAGGGTGAAAAATGTGCTCTGCATTAGTTGATATGGAAAGAACCAAACTTGTAATCCAACTCCCTAGATTGAAATGTCAGTTCTCTAATGATATATCTATGAAATGGAAATAATGCTTTTTCTTTGTTCATAAATATTTACTAAATAGCCACAGTACATTAAGCACTGTACTAGGTATTGGGGATACATCAGTGAACACTAACAATGATATACCAACAATTGCAAGAGGTACTGTGGATACAGAGTACATCACAGCATTCAGCATAAAGATCCAACCTTTCTGGAAGGGGGCTTAGAATTTTCACAAGCATACAAAAGAACACTGTAAACTATAAAGTCATACAGAAATATAAAGTATAATTTATATTATAATATATATCTCCTCCTTCTCTTTCATTTCCTCATTCTTTTTCCTTTCCTTCTTCCCTTTCCAGTCTCTTAGGTCAATTTAAGTTTTTTCGAAGGATGATTAAAAAGTGCTAGGTATTCAAGACCATCTATAGATTCAATGCCATCTCTATCAAAATTCCAATGACATCTTTTACAGAAGTAGAAAAACAATCCTAAAAATCCTATGGAATCACAAAGATTTTAAATAGCCAAAACAATTTTGAGAAAGAAGAACGCAGATGGGGGCATCACATTTCCTGATTTCAAATTATACTACAAAGGTACAGAAATCAAAGCAGTGAAGTACTAGTACTAGTAAACACACACACACACACACACACACACACAGATCGATAGAACAGAACTGAGATCCCAGAAACAAACCCATGCACACGTGATTAATTAATTTACAAAAAAAAATACACAAAGAACATACAATGGAGAAAGAACAGTCTCTTCAATAAATACAGTTGGAAAAACTGGACAGCCACATGCAAAAGAATGAAACTAGGCCACTATCTTGCAACATATTAAGAAATTAACTTAAAATGGATTAAAGACTTGAATGTCAAACCTAAAATCCTAGAACTCCTAGGAGAAAACATAGAGGGAAATTTCCTTGATATTAATTTTGGCAAGGAGTTTTTGGATATGACACTTAAAGCACAAGCAATAAAAGCAAAAGTGAACCAGTGGGACCACATCAAACTGAACGCTTCTTCAGTTTGAACAGCAAAAGGAAAGGTTAATTGACAAAATGAAAAGCAATGTACAGAATAGAAGAAAACATTTTAAATCATATATATGATAAGAAGTTAATTCGCATAATATTGTTAATACATAACTTGATAGCAAAAAAAGAATAAAAACAAAACCAACCCTCACATAATCTAATTTTGAAATGTGCAAAGGGCCTGAATAGACATTTTTCCCAACAAGATATATAGCCAAAAAGCACACTAGAAGGTGCTCACCATTAACGCTCAGGGAAATGCAAATCAACAGCACAATGAGATAATACCTTACACCTGCCAGAATGACTATTATCAAGAAGATAGCAAATAACAAGTATTGGTAAAGATGTCGCAAAAGGAGAACTCTTGTGCACAGTTCATGGGAATGTAAACTGGCACAGCCAACTGTGGAAAACAGTATGAGATTTCCTCAAAAATTACAAATAGCCATATGATCCAGCAATTCCACTCTGGGTATATAGTGGAAGAAAATGAAATCACTATTTCAAATATATACCTACTGTTTCATGTTCATAACAGCATTATTTACAATAGCCAATATAGGAAGCAACCTAAAGGCCCACTAATGAGTAAATGGATTAAAAAAAGAAAAATATATATACATATATATTTAATGGAATATTATTCAGTCATAAGAAATAACGGAATCCTACCATTTGCCACACATGGATGAAAACTAAGAACATATGCTAAGTGAAATAAGTAAGATAGAGAAAGACAAATAATGTATAATCTCACATTTTATATGGAATCTGGAAAAGCTAAACTCTATGAAATAGAGACGAGAATGGTGGTCGCCAGTGTTGGGGTGGGGGGTAGGTGAGGTTGGTGGGGAAATTGGATATTGTTAGTCAAAGGTAGAAATTTCAAGTTTGTACTAGGATAAGTTCTGAGGCTCTAATATACAGCCTGGTGATTATAGTTAACAATACTTTATTGCATACATGAAAAGTACTAAGAAAGTAGACCTTAAAAGTTCTCATGGCAAAAAAAAAAAGAGAAACCCTACCATAGTAGCTATGTGAAGTGGTAGATGTATTAACTAAGCTTATTGTGACAATCATTTACTATATATACACATATATTTATATATATATATATCAAATCATCATGCTGTGCACCTTACACTTACACAATGTTATATGTGAATTATACATAAATAAAGCTAGAAAAAATGAGATTAAGTAAATAGAACTACAAGATGCTTATATAATCAGAAAAGCTCTCAGTAAATATTTATGGGGTTTAGGATAGAATACATGGTATGGAAATAGAGATGAACATTCAAGAATTTTTAAAATGAAGTAAGCATTTATTCAGCATCTCTGGAATATCCACATCTGCTAACTGCAGCATCAGGCTCTGAGAACAGTAGGAAAAGACACACATCTCTATCCTCAGAGAGCTCACATCTGGAGGGAAGACAGCTGAGCACACAGTACAATGTGACAAGAACTTTGACAGGGGAAGCACTGAGGAGAGTACCAAGGAGAGGGTCTTAAACAAGCCTGAAGTGTCAGTGGAAGCTTTGCAGAGGAGACAGGTTATAAGCTGAGTGCAAGACAGGAATTGCCAAGCTGGTCAAATGAGGGGAATCCACATCACCTCCAAGCAAATTTAGGAATAACCTCAGAGCACTGAAGGTCTTTAGAGGAATACAGGAAGGGAGTTTCAAAGAGTACAAGGACTTTCTCTCCCAGAAAAGCCACAGAGGGAGAACACAAGATGGCAGTGGTGCGATGGGATTGCACAAAGCAGGAAGGCCTCTCAGACAGAAACTACAAATCTAACAGAAGTTGACAAGAAATGCACAAGGGCTTGCTCACTGGGGGAGTGTGAAAGGCCACAGCCTTCCTGTGGGACAAGGCTACAGTACGTACTGAAACCCTTAAAAATGTCCGTGGTCTTTGACCTAGAAACTCAACCTTTAGAAATTGATCCTTGGTGAAGATTTCCATCCAAGGATGTTTAAAAAGGCATTATTTTCAGAAACAAGCCAGACTTCACTGAGATACTGGTTAGATGAACTGTGGCTAATTTACCTAATAAAACAGTTGATGACCAATTGTAATCACGTTCTTGAATAATACTTAATGACAAGAAGAATGCTTGATATAACATTAAGTATAAAAAATAGGATACAAAACTTTATATACTATATGATTTACACTTTATTTAAAATTTACCTGTATGTGTGTGTGTAAAAAAAGACTGGAAGAAAACAAATAAAAAATATTAGCAGTAGTGAAATTACAGGCAGTTTTCTTTTATTCTGTAAGTTTATCTCTATTTTTCAACATTTAATCCTATGCATACCCCACTATTATTAGAGAAAAATAATAAACACTATAACAGAAAATATTAACAGAGGCTATTTCTAGAAATTTTCTTAATTTTGATTTCTTAGTTCTGTGTGTTTTCCAAAATGTTTTCCAAATTTCATACCATGAAAATGTATGGCTCTTTAAAACAAATCATTAATGAGCATTTGTTTTTTTAACTAGAAACCCAGAATTATTAGGGAATGAGCCGCTATTTTAGGGGATTCGTGATTAAGTCACCTGCTGAAAACAGGTGTCAGTTTAGCAGAGAATGACATGGTGGCGCTCTCTCCTGCCACCAGGACCAGAGAACCTCCTATCGCCCTCCCACTTCTTCTGCTCCTACCTTTGAGAATGGGAAGTTGGTAGGGCTTTTGACTTTGATCTGTAGTAATGTACAGGTTTCTCTCTGTTGTGCCCTTTCTCTGTACCATGCATGAAGAGGGTATGCAGTAGGGAGGGTAAGGACAGTCATTAAGCTTGGCAGATACTCCCCAGAGTGCTTGGAGAGGATAGTCTACATAAAGGGAATCTTCTAAAACAAGTACTCAAATTCCTTTGTATAAAAGTCTCTTTTATCTCCTCACCATTCTTCATTTTTTGCACCAAGTTAATTAACAACAATTTTTTAACAAGCACTTCCCTGACAGGTAAGTATTTGAAGCCTGGATCTCTTCTCCTATCTTTCCTTTTCTTCTATGTATTTCAAGCTCCACAGAGCTTGAAAAGCATACACTTCTTGGAGGAGACAGAAGCAACATTCAAACAGTATATTCTCTCTTGGTCTTTTTTAAACTAAGAATTAGTTCATTTCAGTATTTTTAAAGTGAGCCATTAAATTCATGTGCTTTTCCTGATTGAGTTTTTAAACGTGTTTTCAAATGTTTCTTTCTGTTAAGTAATGTATAAAACTTGTGAAAAAAGTAATACAGAAATATGTAAAGTGCAAACCTTTCCATATCCTTCGTCTTCCAATTCAACTTCTCTCCCTGGGATTAAACACTTTTTTACTATGTTAATTTCAGGTGTGCAGCATTAAAATTCAACATCCGCATACCCTACAAAGTGATCACCACCACAAGTCACCCTACAGTTGGGGCTTCCCTGGTGGCTCAGATGGTAAAGAATCCACCTGCAATGTAGGAGACCCAGGTTTGATCCCTAGGTCGGGAAGAAGGGAAGTGTTCAATCTCTAGGGATGGCTACCTTCTCCAGTACTCTTGCCTGGAGAATTCCATGGACAGAGGAGCATGGTAGGCTATACAGTCCATGGGATCACAAAGAGTTGGACACAACTGAGCAACTAACACACACACACACACACACACACACACACACACTACAGTTGACCCCCTTCACCTGTTTCACCCACCCAACCCCCTTTCCCTCTGGTACCTGCTAATCTGATCTCTGTATCTATGTATTTGTTTTAATTTTATTCTGTTCACTCATGTGTTCTGGATGTTTTTGAATCCATGTATGAGATTTCCCTGGTGGCTCAGACACATGTATGAGCAAAATCATATGGTATTTGTCTTTCTCCCTCTGTCTTATTTCACTTAGCATCATACCTTCAAAGTGCATCCATGTTGTCACAAATGGCAAGATTTAATCCTTTCCTATGGGTAAGTAGTATTCCATTGTACATACACCACATCTTCTTTACCATTCATTTAGTAACAGACACTTAGGTTGCTTATCTTAACTATTATAAATAATGTTGCAATAAACATAGGAGTGCATATATCTTTTCAAATTAGTGTTTTCATATCCTGTGAATAAATAACCAAAAAAAGGAATAACTGGGTCATATGACAGATTTTTCTTAAGTTTTGGGGGAATTGCTATTGTTTTCCATAGTGGCTACAACAATTCACAGTCTCACCAACATTGTGCAAGTGTTCTCTTTTCTGCACAACCTCTCCAACATTTCTCATTTCTTATCCTCTTGACAATAACCATTCTAAATACCGGTGAGGTGATATCTCATTGGGGTTTTGATTAGTATTTCCCTAACAGTGATGTTGAACATCTTTGTCTGTGTCTGTTGGCCATCTGTGTGTCTTTGAAAAATGTCTATTCAAATCCTCTTCCCATTTTTTAATTGGGTTTTCTGTTGTTGCTGGATCATATGAGTTCATTATATATTTTAGACGTTAATCCTTTATGGGATATATAATCAGCAAATGTTTTCTCCCATTCTATAGGTTGTCTTTTTGCTTTGATGATGGTTTCCTTTGTTATGCAGGAGCTTTTTAGTTTGATGTAGTCCCACTTGTTTATTTTTGCTTCTGTTACCCTTGCCTTTGGAGTTATGTCCACAAAAACATCACTATGACTATTGTCAAGGCACATGTTTTCTTCTAGGAGATTTATGGTTTCAGGTCTTTACCTTCAAGTATTTAACCCATTTTGAGTTAATTTTTGTGTGTGGTGAAAGACAGTGGTCTATTTTTTCTCTTTTGTATGTGTCTGTCTAGTTTTCCCAACTTCATTTATTGAAAAGAATATCCTCTCTTCATTGTACGTTTTTTGCTCTTTTTGATAAATTAAATGACCATTTGTGCATGGGTTTATTTCTGGGCTCTCAATTCTGTCCCATTGGTAGATGTGTCTGATTTTGTGCCAGTACCGTACTGTTTTGGTTACTATAGCTTTGCAGTATATTCTGAAATCAGGAACATGATGTTTCCAACTTCTTTCTCAAGATTGTTTTGGCTATTCAGGATCTTTCGAGGTTCCATATAAATTTTAGAATTATTTGTTCAAGTTGTGTTAAATATGCTATTGGAATTTTGATAGGGATTGCATTGAGTCTGTAGATTACATTTTAATATTAATTCTTCCAATCCATAAATACAGAATGTCTTTCCACTTATTTGTGTCTTCTTCAATTTCTTTCATCAATATCAGAGTTCAGTGTACAAGTCTTTCGGTTCCTTGGTTAAGTGTACCCTTTAGGAATTTTTTTCGTTGTGATGCAACTGTATATAGCAGTTTTCTGTTTCCCCTTCTGATAGTTTTCTTAATTTCCCCTTCTGATAGTTTATTAATGTATAGAAATGCTAGAAATTTCTGTATATTGATTTTGTATCCTGTGATTTTACTGAATGCATTTGCTAGTTCTAACAAATTTTGAGTGAAATTTTTAGGTTCTCTCTATATAATATCATTTCATATGCAAATAACAACAGTTTTACCTCTTGCTTTCCAGTTTGATGATTTTATTTCCTTTTCTTGCCTAATTGCCCTACTAGGACTTCCAATATTTTGTCAAATAAAAGCAGTGTGAGTAGGCATCCTTGTCTTCTTGATCTTAGATAGCTGAACATCAGTTGGATATCGTTGGATACCTGTTGGATATCATGTTAGCTGTGGCTCTCCATACATGACCTTTATTATATTGAAGTACCCTCTATATCTAGGAGCTACCCCGCGTCCGAGGTCAGGGGCGGTGGCCAAGAGGAGCTACCCCACGTCCGAGGTCGGGGGTGACAACCAGGAGGAGCTACCCCGCGTCTGAGGCCAGGGGCAGCGGCCAGGAGGAGCCACCCCACGTCTGAGACCAGGGCAGTGCCTGAGGCCAAGGGTGGCAGCAGGAAGGAGCAGCCCCATGCCTGAGGCCAGGGCAGCGACCAGGAGCAGCAACCCCATGCCCAAGGCTACAGGTGGTGGCCGGGAGGGGCAACCCCAGGCCCAAGGAGTGGTGGCTGTGCGGAGGGCCTAGAGAAGCCATCCCACGTTGAAGGTCAGGAAGGGTGGTGGGAGGAGATACCCCTCATCCAAGGTAAGGAGAAGCAGCTGTGCTTTGCTGGAACAGCCGAGAAGAGATACCCCATGCCCAAGGTAAGAGAAACCCAAGTAAGATGGTAGGTGTTGCAAGAGGGCATCAGAGGGCAGACACACTGAAACCATACTCACAGAAATCTAGTCAATCTAATCACACTAGGACCACAGCCTTGTCTAACTCAAGGAAACCAAGCCATGCCCATGGGGCAACCCAAGACGGGTGGGTCATGGTGGAGAGGTCTGACAGATTGTGGTCCACTGGAGAAGGGAATGGCAAACCACTTCAGTATTCTTGCTTTGAGAACCCCATGAACAGTATGAAAAGGCAAAATGATAGAATACTGAAAGATGAACTCCCCAGGTCAGTAGGTGCCCAATATGCTACTGGAGGTCAGTGGAGAAATAACTCCAGAAAGAATGAAGGGTTGGAGCCAAAGCAAAAACAATACCCAGCTATGGATGTGACTGGTGATAGAAGCAAGGTCCGATGCTGTAAAGAGCAATATTGCATAGGAACCTGGAATGTCAGGTCCATGAATCAAGGGAAATTGGAAGTGGTCAAACAGGAGATGACAAGAGTGAACATCGACATTCTAGGAATCAGTGAACTAAAATGGACTGGAATGGGTGAATTTAACTCAGATGACCATTATATCTACTACGGGCAAGAATCCCTTAGAAAAAAATGGAGTAGCCATCATGGTCAACAAAAGAGTCTGAAATGCAGTACTTGGATGCAATCTCAAAAATGACAGAATGATCTCTGTTCATTTCCAAGGCAAACCATTCAATATCACAGTTATCCAAGTCTATGCCCCAACCAGTAACGCTGAAGAAGCTGAAATTGAACGGTTCTATGAAGAACTACAAGACCTTTTAGAACTAACATCCCAAAAAGATGTCCTTTTCATTATAGGGGACTGGAATGCAAAAGTAGGAAGTCAAGAAACACCTGGAGTTAACAGGCAAATTTGGCCTTGGAATACGGAATGAAGCAGGGCAAAGACTAATAGAGTTTTGCCAAGAAAATACACTGGTCATAGCAAACACCCTCTTCCAACAACACAAGAGAAGACTCTACACATGGACCTCACCAGATGGTCAACACCGAAACCAGATTGATTATATTCTTTGCAGCCAAAGATGGAAAAGCTCTATACAGTCAACAAAACAAGACCAGGAGCTGACTGTGGCTCAGATCATGAACTTCTTATTACCAAATTCAGACTGAAATTGAAGAAAACAGGGAAAACCGCTAGACCATTCAGGTATGACCTCAATCAAATCCCTTATGATTATACAGTGGAAGTGAGAAATAGATTTAAGGGACTAGATCTGATAGATAGAGTGCCTGATGAACTACGGAATGAGGTTCATGACATTGCACAGGAGACAGGGATGAAGACCATCCCCATGGAAAAGAAATGCAAAAAAGCTAAATGGCTGTCTGGGGAGGCCTTACAAATAACTGTGAAAAGAAGAGAAGTGAAAAGCCAAGGAGAAAAGGAAAGATATAAGCATCTGAATGCAGAGTTTCAGAGAATAGCAAGAAGAGATAAAAAAGCCTTCTTCAGCGATCAGTGCAAAGAAATAGAGGAAAACAATAGAATGGAAAAGACTAGAGATCTCTTCAAGAAAATTAGAGACACCAAGGGAACATTTCATGCAAAGATGGGCTCGATAAAGGACAGAAATGGTAGGGACCTAACAGAAGCAGAAGATATTAAGAAGAGGTGGCAAGAATACACAGAAGAACTGAACAAAAAGGATCTTCACGACCCAATTAATCACGATGGTGTGATCACTCACCTAGAGCCAGACATCCTGGAATGCGAAGTCAAGTGGGACTTAGAAAGCATCACTATGAACAAAGCTAGTGGAGGTGATGGAATTCCAGTTGAGCTATTTCAAATCCTGAAAGATGATGCTGTGAAAGTGCTGCCCTCAATATGCCAGCTAGTTTGGAAAACTGAGCAGTGGCCAGAGGACTGGAAAAGGTCAGTTTTCATTGCAATCCCAAAGAAATGCAATGCCAAAGAATACTCAAACTACCGCACAATTGCACTCATCTCACAAACTAGTAAAGTAATGCTTAAAATTCTCCAAGCCAGGCTTCAGCAATACGTGAACCGTGAACTCCCTGATGTTCAAGCTGGTTTTAGAAAAGGCAGAGGAACCAGAGATCAAATTGCCAACATCTGCTGGATCATGGAAAAAGCAAGAGAGTTCCAGAAAAACATCTATTTCTGCTTTATTGACTCTGCCAAAGCCTTTGACTGTGTGGATCACAATAAACTGTGGAACATTCTGAAAGAGATGGGAATACCAGACCACCTAACCTGCCTCTTGAGAAATCTGTATGCAGGCCAGGAAGCAACAGTTAAAACTGGACATGGAACAACAGACTGTTTCCAAATAGGAAAAGGAGTACATCAAGGCTGTATATTGTCACCCTGCTTATTTAACTTCTACGCAGAGTACACCATGAGAAACGCTGGACTGGAAGAAACACAAGCTGGAATCAAGATTGCCGGGAGAAATATCATAACCTCAGATATGCAGATGATACCACCCTTATGGCAGAAAGTGAAGAGGAACTAAAAAGCCTCTTGATGAAAGTGAAAGAGGAGAGTGAAAAAGTTGGCTTAAAGCTCAACATTTAGAAAACGAATATCATGACATCCGGTCCCATCACTCCATGGGAAATAGATGGGGAAAGAGTGGAAACAGTGTCAGACTTTATTTTTGGGGGGTCCAAAATCACTGCAGATGGTGACTGCAGCCATGAAATTAAAAGACGCTTACTCCTTGGAAGAAAAGTTTTGAGCAACCTAGATAGTATATTCAAAAGCAGAGACATTACTTTGCCGACTAAGCTCTGTCTAATCAAGGCTATAGTTTTTCCTGTTGTCATGTATGGATGTGAGAGTTGGACTGTGAAGAAGGCTGAGTGCTGAAGAATGGATGCTTTTGAACTGTGGTGTTGGAGAAGACTCTTGAGAGTCCCTTGGACTGCAAGGAGATCCAACCAGTCCATTCTGAAGGAGATCAGCCCTGGGATTTCTTTGGAAGGAATGATGCTAAAGCTGAAGCTCCAGTACTTTGGCCACCTCATGAGAACAGTTGACTCATTGGAGAAGACTCTGATGCTGGTAAGGATTGGGATCAGGAGGAGAAGGGGACGACCGAGGATGAGATGGCTGGATGGCATCACGGACTTGATGGATGCTACTCTGAGTGCACTCCGGGAGTTGGTGATGGACAGGGAGGCCTGGCGTGCTGCAGTTCATGGGGTCGCAAAGAGTCGGACACGACCGAGCGACTGAACTGAACTGAACCCTCTATATCTCTTTGTTAAGGTTTTTATCATGAATCTTCAGTTTTGTCAAATATTTTTTTCTACATCTATTTAGATGACGATGATAACATGGTATTTTTAATTTATTTATTTATCAATTGAAGGATAATTGCTTTACAGAATTTTGTTGTTTTCTGTCAAACCACAACATGAATCAGCCATAGGTATACATATATGCCCTCCCTCTTGAACCTCCCTCTCATCTCCCTTCCTATTCCACCCTTGTAGGTTGATACAGAGCCTCTGTTTGAGTTTCCTGGAACATACAGCATATTCCCATTGGCTATCTATTTTACATATGGTATTGTAAGTTTCCATGTTACTCTCTCCATACATCTCACCCTCTCCTCCCCTCTCCCCATGTCCATAAATCTGTTCTCTATGTCTGTTTCTCCACTGCTGCCCTGCAAATAAATTCTTTGGTACCATCTTTCTAGATTCCGTATATATGCATTATTATACAGTATTTATCTTTCTCTTTCTGACTTACTTCACTCTGTGTAATAGGCTCTAGGTTCATCCACCTCATTAGAACAGACTCAAATGCATTCCATCTTATGGCTGAGTAATATTCCATTGTGTATATGTACCACAAATTCTTTATCCATTCATCTATCGATGGGCATCTAGGCTGCTTCCATGTTCTGCTTCTGCTTCTGCTAAGTCGCTTCAGTCGTGTCTGACTCTGTGCAACCCCATAGACGGCAGCCCATCAGGCTCCCCCGTCCCTGGGATTCTCCGGGCAAGAACACTGTAGTGGGTTGCCATGTCCTTCTCCAATGCATGAAAGTGAAAAGTGAAAGTGAAGTCGCTCAGTTGTGTCCGACTCTTAGCGACCCCATGGACTGCAGCCTACCAGGCTCCTCCGTCCATGCGATTTTCCAGGCAAGAGTACTGGAGTCAGTTGCCATTGCCTTCTCCAGCTTCCATGTTCTAGCTATTGTAAATAGTGCTGCAGTGAACAATGGGATACATGTGTCTCTTTCAATTTTGGTTTCCAAAGGATACATGCATAGAAGTGGGATTATTGGGTCATATGGTGGTTTTATTCCTAGTTTTTTAAGTAAGAAAAAAATACCATCTTCCATAGTGGTTGTATCAATTTACATTCCCACCAAGAGTGCAAGTGGAGAAGGAAATGGCAACCCACTCCAGTATTCTTGCCTGGAGAATTCCATGGAGCGAGGAGCCTGGCAGGCTGCAGTTCATGGGGTCAAAAAGAGTCAGACAAGACTGAGTGACTTTCACTTCACAACAGTGCAAGAGGGTTCCCTTTTCTCCACACCCTCTCTGGCCTTTATTGTTTGTAGACTTTTTGATGATGGCCATTCTGGCCAGTGTGAGGTGATATATCATTGTAGTTTTCATTTGCATTTCTCTAATAATGAACAATATTGAGCATCCTTTCATGTGTTTGTTAGCCATCTGTATGTCTTCTCTGGAGAAATGTCTGTTTAGGTCTTTTTCCCACTTTTTGATTGGATTGTTTGTTTTCCTGGTATTGAGTTGTATGAGCTGCTTCTATGTTTTGGAAATTCATCCTTTGTCAGTTGTTTCATTTGCTATTATTTTCTCCCATTCTGAGGGTTGTCTTATCACCTTGCTTATAGTTTCCTTTGCTGTGCAAAAACTTTTAAGTTTAATCAGGTCCCACCTGCTTACTTTTGTTTTTATTTCCATTACTCTAGCAGGTGGGTCATAGAGGATCTTGCGTTGATTTATGTCATCATGTGTTCTGCCTATGTTTTCCTCTAAGAGTTTTATAGTTTCTGTTCTTACGTTTAGGTCTTTAAGCCATTTTGAGTTTTTCTTTGTGTATAGTGTTAGGAAGTATTCTAATTTCACTCATTTACACATAGCTGTCCAGTTTTCCCAGCACCAGTTATTTGGGATTTTTGTTTCTTGAGGTGGGTCTATATTGCTATTAACTTCCCTCCTAGAACCACTTTTGCTGCATCACTGAGATTTTTGGTATGCCATATTTATGTTTTCATTTGTCTCTAGGGTTTTTTTTTTTAATTTCTCCTTTGATTTCTTTGATGACCCATTAGTTGTTTAGTAACATATTGCTGAATCTCCACATTTTTTCTTGTGATTGATTTCTAGTTTAATATCATTGTAATCTGTTAGTCTGCAGTTTCTGTGGAAAATGCTTTATATGATTCTAGTCTTGACTTTGAGAGTAATTTTGTGCCCTAATGTGATTTATCCTGGAGAATGTTCCATGTGCACTATCCACTGCTTTTGGATAGAATGTCATGTGCGTGTGTGTGTGTGTGTGTGTGTGTGTGTGCGTGTGTAAAGTCAACCTGGTCTCATGTGTCATTTAAATTCCATGTTTCATTATTGATTTTCTGTCTGGATGATCTACTCATTGGGTGTAAGTGAAGGTGTTACAGTCCTCTACTATTATTTATTGCTTTCAATTTCTCCCTTTAAATCCAGTAATATTTGCTTTATATATGTTGATGCTCCTCTGTTAGGCGCATATACATTTCTAAACGTTATATGTTCTTTATGGATTGATCCCTGTATCAATAAGCATTTTTAAGTCTATTTTGTCTGATATGAATATAGCTATTCTACCTTTCTTTTTATTTGCATTTGCATAGAATATTTTTTTCCACACCTTCATTTTCATGCTGTGTGTGTCCATTATTCTGAAGTGAGTCTCTTGGAGGCAGCATATAGATCTTATTTTTTATTATATTTTTATTTTATTATATAAAATAGGTCTTATTTTTTATCCATTTAGCCACTCTGTCTTTTGATTGGTGAACTTAATCTAAATTACCTTTAAAGTAATTATTGATAGTTATGTGTTTATTGACATTTTGGTTTCTGGCTGTTTTTATAGCTCTTCTCTGTTCCTTTCTTATTCTCTTTTTCTCTTCCCTTGTGCTTTTGTGATTTTCTTTAACATTGTGTTTAGATACCTTTCTCATTTTTTGTGTGTACCTACTATAATTTTTTTCCTTGTGGTTATTGTGTGGTGCACATATAACATTCTATGTAAATAGTCATCTATTTAAAGCTGGTACAACTTAAATTTGAACACATCTCAAAGCTTTATCATTTTACCCACCTCCACATTTTATACTTTTGATGACATTTTACAGCTTTTTATTTCATGCATCCCTTAACTAACTATTGTAATTTTAGTTAATTTTGCTACTTTTATATTTTAGCCTTCTTGTTTGCTTTATAAGTGATTGAATCCACTACCCTTGTTATGTACTTTCCCTTGATCTTCATTGTCTGCAGATATTGTGCTAAATTTCCCAAACAGCAGAACTACACCCTCCATGTACTTCTTGTTCCAGAGTTTTTTAAAAAAAACCTTTTGCTTGTCTTTAATTTTTTTTTCCCCCCACAAGTTTTGGCTTGTTCTTGGCTTTAGCCTTTCTGACACCCTTCTTGTGGATATGACAGGCCTGGGCCAGCAATTTGTTCTTCCCATTGCACGTCATATCTGTGGGATTATATTTACCTCATTGTGTAAAAATGTTGAATACATTTTGTTTTGTTTTTTCCCTGATTCTGAACCTTACAGACTAGATCTCAATGTCTATGGACACTGCTTCTAATTCATTTACTGGATGCTTCCACATGAATTTCATATTCGCTTTGTGCTGTATTGGTTATCTGCCATGATAACTGGTTTCATGGTGTTATTGGACCAATTTCTCCCCACTCCTTCCAATTTTGGGTAAAATCTCTCAGTTAGATAGGTGTTTCCTGTCAAACAGGTCTTCCCAGATTTAGTGCAAAATCTCTGCCAGAAGTTCTGGTATCAAAAACCACCATCTAGAAAACTAAAGCCTGATACTTAATACCAGGATTAGCCAATACTTCAATTTTAACTCCTCATTATTCTTCACTAGGGGCAACCTTTAAAATACAAGGCAACATGATTATGACCACTGCTCATCTCTACTTTTAGCCATCCATGTATTTTATAAGGGATTTCAAAGCCAGAAAAGATACATATGGCAGAGTTCTTCGGCCTCACTCACTCCTTTATATATAAATTTGTAGGGATGAGTACTGTTTGATAGGACTAACATATACTGTGGGTGGCAGCCATGCCTCCATGCTCCAGAATGACAATTCACCACTGCTGTCTGGGTCAGGCCGCATGGTTCCGCCAAAGGGAGTTGCTCACCAACCTCTGTGACTCATTTCCTCCTCTCTGGGTAGGAACAGACTTGCTTGTTCCTGCTCCTGCCAGTGCATGGTCTACTTTCCGACTTCAGGTAAATGTGGGGCACTGCTGGGCAAGAGCACAAAGCACCTTCTTGGCCCCAGGTAGAGGTGTTTCTCCTCCACTAGCCCTTCCACTGGATCACTTTTACTCTCAAGCCTCCTGAAATTAGCTGAACTCCCATCTCTCTTAGGAAGGTTTGCATTCTGGCTTCCTGACTGGCATGTGTTTTTCCCACTGTCTAGGCACCCTTTTTCCTCTGCAGGGGTTGGGGAGCTCCAGATGAAGCCTTTCACCCTCTTTGGAAGCAGGGAGGACACTCTATGCTTGCAGCAAGTACTGCCTGTTTAAGCAGGAAGTTGAACATGGTGCAGTCTGCAACAATTCCTTCAGCTTTCAGACTTCCTGGGTTGAGAGTCCTTTGTGGCTCTCCCTGTAAAAACATGTTTGTTCACCAGTTGGTTCCCAGGAAAGCCTGATCATAGTTCTCTTAATAAAACAGCTCTTAAATCAGCTTAATCAACATAAATCAGCTGCCTCTCAGTGCTAATAATAATTAACTCCAGCACTTTCTCAACTTTAAATGTTTAAAAAGTAGCAAACTCAAAACAGGGACAGCTTAAATGCACAGTAGTTATGATTTTCCTTACCCTTCTTCCCATCGAGGCTCATTTGCTAGGTCTCCCGTAACCAGGCACTTAATAGGGTTTTTCTACTATTGCAACCCCCATCTAGCTTCTGTCTTACTTTCCTTTTCAGGTCCTCAAGCCTCATCTCTATAGCTATGAAACTGTACAGAAGGGACCTTGGAGACATGCTCATGAGTCCAAATTTTTAATCTGTAGCAGGTTCAGATTTTCACTCCCAGGCTCAAATATGAAAACGTGACTTTATTATGACCAATCTAGATAGCATATTCAAAAGCAGAGACATTACTTTGCCAACTAAGGTCCGTCTAGTCAAGGCTATGATTTTTCCTGTGCTCATGTATGGATGTGAGAGTTGAACTGTGAAGAAGGCTGAGCGCCGAAGAATTGATGCTTTTGAACTGTGTTGTTGGAGAAGACTCTAGAGAGTCCCTTGGACTGCAAGGAGGTCCATCCAGTCCATTCTGAAGGAAATCAGCCCTGGTATTTCTTTGGAAGGAATGATGCTAAAGCTGAAACTCCAGTACTTTGGCCACCTCATGCGAAGAGTTGACTCATTGGAAAAGACTCTGATGGTGGGAGGGATTGGGGGCAGGAGGAGAAGGGGATGACAGAGGATGAGATGGCTGGATGGCATCATGGACTCAATGGATATGAGCTTGAGTGAACTCCGGGAGTTGGTGATGGACAGGGAGGCCTGGCGTGCTGCGATTCATGGGGTCGCAAAGAGTCGGACACGAGTGAGCGACTGAACTGAACTGAACTGAACTGAACTTAGTGCTTAAGTTCTCATTTCAACTCCATCTTACCAGTGCAGAAAACTCGGTCATTTTCACATTTCCCTGCACACACACACCCTCACATCTGTCTTTTTTGGGTTAATACTAAACCAGTTAAGGATTCTGTCTCTGTTCTCCTCCCTACCAACCTCCACAGTCTAAGTTCAGGGTGGGGTATGAGGTGTAATTTCTGTTTCATCCAGACAACAGGAATGAAGATATAGAGTGCCAGCTGGGCCCACAATCCCCTCTTCATGCTGGTCTCTGCCGAGAGAGCCAGCTTCTCGCTATATCCTTATTGCCATGCACTGGGGTCCACTGCACTGCCAGGGGTCCTTGAAGATCTCCAGTCACCACATTCAATAGGATTCATTCTCCCTACATAGCGATGCCAGATTTAGCATATAAAAACACAGAATGCCCAGTGAAAGTAGAATTTCAGGTAAACAACAAATGTTTTTTTTTGTCCAACCAACCACCAACCTTCTCAAAGTATTTTCTCAAGGAAGTAGAAGTGGAGGGACCAAGGTGTCCAGGCCTTCCCCAGGGAGAGGGCATTGACTCAGCTCATCCTCCTGCTTTGTGGGTGGAAAGAAAAGCCAGAGAGAGAGAGCCACCCCTATGTGTATGACGTTCAAACACATTGTGACCACCTTCTCCAGGAATTAAGGGTGCAGTGGAATCCAGCCAAATTAAAATTTCCTTTTCAGGAACCCTCCTACATTGATGCTGGTGAGAATGTAAATTGGTGCAGCCACTATGGGAAGCAGTATGAAAGTTCTTTTAACAACTAAAAATAGAGCTATCATATGATCCAGCAATCCCATTCCTGGGCATATATCTGGAGAAAACCATAATTTAAAATGATACATATCCCCCAATGTTCATAACAGCACAATTTACAATGGGTAAAACATGGAAGCAATCTAAATGTCTATTGACAGAAGAATAGATAAAGAAGTGTGGTGCAATGGAATATTACTCAGCCATGAAAAGAATGGAATAAAGCCATTTGCAGCAAGCAACACAGATGGACCTAGAGATTATCATATTAAGTAAAGTCAGACAAATATCATACAATATCACTTATATAAGTGGAATCTAAGTGGAACCTAAAATATAACACAAAATTTTTCAGAAAAGTGAAGCAGGTATAGACATAGAAAATAATTGTACAGTTACCAAAGGGGAAAGGAGGAGGTGGTTAAATTAGGAGTTCAGAATTAGCAGATACCCAATACTATACATGGGCTTCCCTGGTGGCTCAGACGGTAAAGCGTCTGCCTGCAAAGCGGGAGATATGGGTTCGATTCCCGGATCGGGAAGATCCCCTGGAGAAGGAAATGGCAGTCCACTCCAGCACTCTTGCCTGGAAAATCCCATGGACGGAGGAGCCTGGTAAGCTACAGTCCGTGGAGTAGCAAAGAGTCCGACACGACTGAGCGACTTCACTTTCACTTTCACTGTAATACTATACATAAGAGAGATTAAAACAACAAAGTCCTACTGTATAGCACAAGGAATTATATTCACTATCTTGTTATAAACCATAATGGAAAAGAATCTGAAAACGAATATGTGTGTGCATGCTCAGTTGCTTCAGTCGTGTCCAACTCTTTGCGACCCCATAGACTGCAGCCCGCAAGGTTCCTCAGTCCATGGGATTCTCAAGGCAAGAATACTGGAATGGGTTGCTATGCCCTCCTCCAAGGGCTCTTCCTGACCCAGGGATCAAACCCACATCACCTCTGTCTCCTGCATTGCAGGCAGATTCTTTATCCCGAGCCACCAGGAAAGCCTCCTGAAAAAGAATCTGTACATACAAGTGAATCATTTTGCTGTACACCAAAAACAATCACAACATCATAAATCAACTATACTTTAATAAAAATACATACATACATACACACATACTAAATAAAAGTCCATTTTCATATTTAATAGTACAGAATTTCAGTTTGGGGTAATGAAAAATTTCTGGAGATGGGTAGTTTTAATGGTTGCACTGCAAGGCAAATATACTTAATTCCTCTGAATTGTACACTTAAAATAGTTACTGTGGTAAAATTTTATGTTGTGTGTATTTTAGCACAATTTTTTCTAGGTCCCCCTTCATGGAAGGAAAGGAGGTAGGGAAAGGGCAAACACTGCTGTCCCAAATTATGGGTGAAAAAGCCTCCTCTGCCCTGCAGCAATGCCCTCCTCTGCGCTTTGGCTTCCTTCTCAGGCAGGAGGCCTCAGGACTGTGAGTAACAACAGCCGTAGGAAGAGAAAGTCAGCTGCTACTAGGAACTCTCCTAGAAATCGATGAAGTCCTCTCCCCAAAACACAGTAAAATCCTATTGGCTCAAACTGGGCCACAGGCACATTCGCTACCCACTTCCTAACAAAGGGGTGAGCCATTGGGCCAATTAGTCCCAGCCTTGGATCCAAGAGAGGCTCAGCTTCCTTGAGGCAGCCAGCTTTGGCGGGGAGATGGGGAGGAGAGACTGGTGCTGAAAGGCAAGTGGACCTGTGGGAAAGGAGGAGGAGGAGATGGTTGGACAATTCAGCACCCAGTATGTAGGATGTGAGTGGGGTATTTGTGTGGGTGTTCCCAAAGTCCTCAGGAGAGAAGCTGAGAGGCAGAAGCCGGGTCCTCCATACTGTACCACATCCCATGACCACCCTCCCTTCTCCCGACAAAGAGTCTTGAGCAAATTCTATTTTAGCAACTGATGGGACTTCCTGGCTGACCCCTCACATGCTGTAGGTCTCGCTATTCGTACCCCATCCCTATTCCAGCCACGGAAGCTCTTTCGGCTCAGTGTCCCTAATGGTCCCTGGTGACACCGCCTGCAGGAGAGATGCCTTCTGTGTCCTCAAGCAAGAACATCTGTTAGGTTAATGTGTTAGTAAAGTCAAGTCCTTTTTAACTCTAAAAATGCCAGCATGCAGTTGGATTGTTGGATGGTCACTAAACATTTGGAGGAAGCATGAGAAAAAATTGTATGGATTTGAAGAGATTTAAAAATGAATGTAGGAAACAAAAAGGTTATGACCACTAAAAAGCAGTAGGATAAATTGAAAAACTGAAGTAGAATTGAGTTTAGGTTTTTCTCAGGTCTGGGGGCACACAATGAAAAAAGTTTTATAAGAAGTTTTGAAAAGCCAAAGAAAATCATATAAGTGCATCTAATCCAACAGAGATTCTTTCTAAAATAAGAAATGAAAAACGCGGCTTCCCTAGGGGAAGGATGGAACCTTTCTAATAATAGTGGAGTTTAAGTTCACAGGTGCAGAAATGGGAGAGGATCTGGAAGAGGTGGTTAGAATTGACATGCTATGTGGCAAACAAAACAGACACATGGTTCACACTTGTCCGAGGACTTTGTGCCCTACCACCTCGTGTAAATAAATACTCCACACATCATTAGAATTCTTTTTTAATGTTTAAAATTCCATGATTTTTGGAGAATATGTATATGGCACAATGATGTAAACTTATTTGTTGATAAAGTGTATTAATCACTTGTTCAACAAACATTTCCTAACCACCTACTATGTACCAGGAAATGCCTTGATATGTGTGCTTGTATTTAACTACAGTACTATGAATATTTAAGAATCATCTGAAGCAAGAAACTGTTTTTTCCACCCATACATACTCATTAAAAATGTTTATACTGATGCACAGTGATTAGTTTTACCAGCTTGTTTCTTTGTTTACTGAAAAAATTGAACATCAAATTGTTTCTAAATTAATTTCAAGGTCTGTAGCAAAATTAAAGCTTTTAAAGACATCAAAGCAGTAGCTCAGAACAACTGTACAATAAAAAGCAAATGTGCTAAACTAGGAAAAGAATATGGCCATTTTTGATTGAGTATACTTATTTATTATTAAATATAAGAAGAGAATATAAATTCTCATATCAGTCACTTTTATTTATTTTTAGAAGTTGTTGTGATAATCTTCAGTTCTATTGATCAGTTTGATAATCTAGTGTTACATTAATCATATTTCTTTGTATTAAGAATTTCTTTGCAAAAAAAAAAGAATTTCTTTGCAAACAATGTAAGCCAATTTTCATGTGCTATCTGAGCTGCTACATTTGACTATGCTTTGTAACTTTTCATAAATTGAACTTTTCATTTTCAAATTTAATCAATTTGAATTATTTATGGTTATAATTGTGTTGAGTAAGAAAATGATTGAAGTTAAGATTTTGAAAAGCTGGCCATAAATTGAGCAACATTCGTTTGAAACGGAACTATTCCATCGTGGATTTTACTATTCACATTTATTATATGAATAGGCACAATAGAAATTATCCATCATGATCGCAATTGCTTTTATTTAATTGCATTTACCTTTGTCTATACACAATGGCCACTCCCATTTAAATATGGTATATTCTCTGGAGGGCTATGGGTGCAACTGCGTAATCTTTATGCAGAATCAGGCCAGGGAAAATAGTGGAGAGTACTAAATGCATGGAGTTTGGATGGATACTTGAAACCAGAATTAAATTATGCTTATTGGGTTCTTGTTGGCAACAAAAGCTGTCATGCCTACAGCTTTATGGCGCTGGGATTTAGCACTGGTGTCTGGGAGTGCAATCTAGCAGGAATCAAACACCAGGAGCAATAGCCCCAACCTTAGTATCCTTGGAGAAGAGAAAATTACAATCTGATGGAGGCTATAGTTGGATTACTTAAGGATTCAGTTTTATCCTCCTTTTGACATGTGGTTAGTATGTGATGAAGGGGGATCAACAAAGATCTGTTGGATATAAAAGGTCTGGACTTTCCATTATACACTGCTTGGCTATGTGTGACCAAGGATTCAATCCAGGTCACAAGCAACACAGATTTGGGGTCCATCCTTCCTGCCTACCAGTTCCCCATGATGCTAGACCCAATTTGTACTGTGTGTGCAGATAACTTTCATTTTCGTCTTTTCCTATGCATTTCCTATACATTCTTCCTGCTTTCCATATCTCTCAAATAGCCCTCTTCTGCCACTCCTCTAATTACTTCTATTTTGTTGAAAAGTTAACTTTTCTCAGTTAAGAGTTCATTGGCAATGGGGTGTAGTAGAGAGAGCACAAACCTTGGCTTTTTTTTATTAGTAACACCTGGATTTGGATTTCAGTCCATCCCACTTGACACTGGACAAGTTACCTAACTTCTTTTTTTCTCAATGTTTTTAGCAGTATCATAAACTTAATCTTAAATTAGAAAAATATTTATTTATTTAGATACATCTGGTCTTAGTTGCAGCACACAGGATCCTTCACTTCAGGGCACAGACTCTCTAGTTGTGGCCCACGGGTTCCAGAGTGCTTGAGCTCCGTAGTTGCAATGCTCAGGCTTAGTTACCCCACTGTTTGTGGGATCTTAGTTCCTTGACCAGGGATTGAACCCATGTCCCCTGCACTGCAAGGCAGATTCTTAACCACTGGACCACCAGGAAAGCCCCAAGTTACCTAATTTCTTAATGGAGACAAAATGGAGATAAACAACAGCAGTTGTATTGGAGGATGATAATACCACAAGCCTGTGGTATAAAGGAGACCCCAGACTCCAGGAACCCTAGCTCTCACCCCACCCCCAATATCACGCTCCCATGTCACCATGCAAGACTTTTCCCCATTTGTTGCTTGCCTCATACTTTTGCTTATAGTGATTTTTGATATATAAGTATTCTGCATATAGAAAATAAAACCAGAAAAAATAAGGTAAATATTTCATGAATACCAGAATTAGGAAGTCTCATATCATAAAAGCACTGGAAGAAATAATGAGGAAATTACTTTGATATAATCCCTGTTCCAATAAAGCTAATATTCTAGGTGTTCTCACTTGTGTCTTTTTCCAGGCAAACTGTAGAATAATTTTGCTGTTTTCCCCTCCACCTAAAAATCCCACTAATACTTTGACTGAGGTCATGTTAAACTTTGGTAGCCTTATAATCAATCCAAGGCAAAGCCAAGGCCTTTATCAGGAAAGCAAATGTTTTTACAGAAACCCCTGGCAAATGTCTGCTTCCATATCATTACCCCAAACTGTCACACACGTGACTACATTTCCTGGTAAAGGAGGCTACAAAATGTTTGGTTTCTAGCCTCTAGAATGGAGATGAGAGAAGAGAGATGAGAAAGGATATTGACTGAGCCCACCTGCAGGGACTCGCATGAAGTCACCATGAAGGGGGAACCAGAGGCAGGAGCTGTGGGAGCCGTTTTCAGGAGCACCTGTGCAAGAATGGTTCCAGGACTGTTGCTGTGGGATCCAGGTAACACAGTGCACCCTACTGATAAGGCCATTCTGCCCCTCCTTACTGCAGGAGGCCACGCAGCCTGGAGACTCTGACTGGGAACAACTACTAAGGAGAGCTTGCCCTGCAGATCAAAGAAGAGTCTGGAGAAGCCAGCAACGCAGTGCTCTTGTGAGGGGGCTCTCAAATGCCTATGGGTACTGCCTCTTTGGAAAAATGCTGTGGCTGCTTACCCAACAGCCACACCCCTTTCTTCATAGCTCACAGAACCACAGTTTGGTTCCCATAGCCATGTTCCCAGTGCCCGTGAATGAATCATGTTTGGTCAAAGCCGGTCGTGGCAGCTGCAGTCCCCCTTGGCTAATGATTGGTCTGGATTGGCAGGCAACATGACCCAGCTTTGGACCATGAGATTAAGGGGAAGTCTGCTGGGAATAGTTCTAGAAAAGTTTGTCTTGTCTGATTAAAAAAGACACAGCCTTGCAAAAAGAAATTCCTTTGCCCACCCCTTCTTCCTGACTTGAACATGGTCATGTGTTGTCATCACACTTAGAGCTGTGGTTCTCTAAACGAAAGCAATTTTCTCAGGTTGGCAAGAGTGGAAACACAGAAAAAGCCTAGGTCTTTGATGATTTTGTTGAGTAAGCCAATGCATCATACCTGAAACTGATAGAGATGATGAAAATCTTTATTATTTGAACCATTGCTGGTATTTTATTACTTGCAGCTGAAAGCATTTTTAAATGATAGAACCCTTAAAAGAGGATATCAAGCAGAGCATTGTAAATTGGTTTATTCTTCAGTAAAGATCTGGGAGATAGAAGATGTCAATAGCACCTAATGAACTAGCAAAATCTGGGTAATAATAAGAATGTGACCTCTTTCCAGCACCCACAGGCAGTGAGGCTTAGAGGCAGTCAAGTCATACTTAAAAGATAATTTGAGAAGTGACATATTTATATGATACAGTTTTCCTCTGTTGGAAGATTATGTATTTTTCCAATATTTAAATCTCTTCTGTCTCTAAGTTTTATATTTTTGTCATATTGCCCCAGCTATTTGTTCTTAGGTTTATCCCTAAGGTATTTTATGTTTGGGGCTGCTGTCTCTCTCAAGATTTTGAGATTCCCTAGGGATCTTTCTCCTCTTTTCACCCCATAATTGCCTAAATGACACCTTCTTTCCTGCCTTTCTCCCAAATCCTACTTCAAGCTACTCTTTCTCTATTCTGAGCAAACACTTATCCTCTTAGGTACACAGACTTTTGCCTGCACTGTTTTTTGGAGGTCATCCAACCCTGATTGACAGGAAAAGGTAACATTTGGAATCCAGTGAGCTTGAGGTTAAAATGTGTCATGTCAGCAACTGCTAAACAACAGTACATCAGAATAGGTCAAGAATTTGTGAAATGTTTGTGCCAAGTGAAATGTCAAAGCACAAAGTGTGTGAAGGGAAAAAAAAATCTCTATGCCAGTCAAAATGTCATTTGGTCTTGCAGGGAGTAATTTATTCCTTTCTGTCTTTATCGCTGTTCTTGTTTCACACATTAATGTTGCCTCTAAATAATTGAAATTAATAGTGGCATTATCGCTGGGTAGGGGGAAAACTAAGGAGCTAATTTAGAATCACTTACTCAGTTTGGGTTTGTTTTGAAAATGGAATTTGTTACACCAACCTTAAAAATAAGCCCTTACCTGACTGTCCAAAGCATTTACACTGCAGCCATTTATTTGTTCTGTTAACTTCTGAAACATATAAAAAGAAGGCACAGGAGGTAGTGGAGAACAAACATTTTTTAAGTACTGTATCTGAGAAATTGCAAACTGGATAGAAATGCTATAGATAGGATGACTAGATCCAGGTAGCCCTCAATAAATGGAATGCCAGTGGCTGGTTGACTTGATTACAAAGCAAAATTCCATGATGTTCGTCACCATTTTCCCATTGGTTTTAATTTCTAAATTGGCAACGCTTCCCAGAACATGACTCCTCTCCATGCCATTTGCTTTCTCTGAGAGCAGCTTTCTCTTGCACAGTCATGGTCAAACAGTGGGGAACTGGTCTTGCTCTTGATGCTGCAGCTGCCTGGTTAATAAACCAAAATGCTTTTCTGCAGGCAGTTGAAGGCCCAGGACTGTAGGGACGTGCCCCAGGTGCCCAGAACACAGCTTCTCAGGAGACCATCATTCCCAGGTGCCCACCTGCACATCCACAGCTCTGAATGTGAACACCTCCTCCAGTGCTGCACCCTAGGCACTTCACTTGCCTCACCCTTGCCCTGGCCACGGTAGGCATTATTGCTGCCCTTGGAATCGAAGAAAAGGGCTCAGAAGTAGAGAAGAACTCTATAAATCTCTGACAATGATAACTGAATTTCTGCCCAATTTTATTATTCCACAAATCAGAAATTTAACAATATGAATTTGAAGAGTAATGAGAAGCATATATTGCTAAAATGAGAGAAAACCCTCAACAAAGATTCCAATTAATGGGAATGAGTCAACAGTGTGAAAGGACCATGTGGGACCTCCATGTTCTGGAGTTTGGGCTCCAGATTTTTTGACCGGCAGCTCAACTTAATCAGCATAAAGAAAAATGATCTGAAACTGGCAAAAGAACTACAGATAATCCAGAATCCCAATTACTAAGAGTTGTAGATATTTCCCAGTGACAATATTGCAGTGTTCAATGTTCAGAACATCCCTCCCTAGATGTGGAACAAAGTATCAGTCATCAGTTCAGCTCAGTTCAGTCACTCAGTCGTGTCCGACTCTTTGCGACCCCAAGAATCGCAGCATACCAGGCCTCCCTGTCCATCACCAACTCCTGGAGTTTACGCAAACAAATGTCCATTGAGTCAGTGATGCCACCCAGCCATCTCATCTTCTATCATCCCCTTCTCCTCCTGCCCCTGATCAAATTGCCAACATCCACTGGATCATCGAAAAAGCAAGAGTTCCAGAAAAACATCTATTTCTGCTTTATTGACTCTGCCAAAGCCTTTGACTGTGTGGATCACCACGAACAGTGGAAAATTCTGAAAGAGATGGAAATACCAGACCACCTGACCTGTCTCTTGAGAAACCTGTATGCAGGTCAGGAAGCAACAGTTAGAACTGGACATGGAACAACAGACTGGTTCCAAATAGGAAAAGGAGTACGTCAAGGCTGTATATTGTCACTCTGCTTATTTAACTTCTATGGAGAGTACATCAGTCATCAGACGGCTGCAAATAAGCATGAGAGAAAACAGAGGGTGGAGTGTCAATGGCTGGGATATTTCATCCAGGTCAGGAAAATGTCCTGCCTCACCCCCAGAGAATGGCAACCCACTTCAGTATTCTTGCCTGGAAAACTCCAAGAAACAGATGAGCCTGGCAGGCTACACACCACGGGGTTGCAAAGAGTCATATACAGCTGAGCATGCATGCACGCACACCACTCCCCGCCCCCGAATACTTTGTGTATTCACTCAACAAATATAAATTGTGTACCTATTACCATATACTTACCAAACCCTGTCAGCTCTACCTTCAAAATGAATTCTAAATTCAGTACTTCCTGCTACATCCACAGTAACCATTTAAGTTGGGTACCATTTTCCTGCACCTGGACTAATGGATTAGGCCCTTTAACTGGTCTCTTGGTTTCCACTGTCTCCCTGCTACAGTTCAGAATTGGTAAATATAAGGATGTTAGGCTGATCCTTTTAAATGTAAAGGATCATGATGTATCTCCATTGGCTTCCTACTTCTTAGAATAAAAGCCCAGATGTCTTTCTTGGACTGTAAGCTCTATCCCTATTCTCTGATCTCACCATAGCCCAATACCCTCCTCACTCACTCTTCGGGTTCTTTCATCTTACTCCTGGGATACCCCAAGGATGCTTTTGCCTTACAACCCCTGTACATCCCCTTCCTGCTTGAATCATTTATTCCTAGATATCTGCATGGCTCACTCTGCTTAATGCTTAAATATCTATGCTTAAATGGGCATCTTACTGCAGAAGTCACAGACGACTACCCTACCTGAAACAGCCTCCTGCCTTCACTTTTACATCCTCTAAACGTGTTTACCCTAGAAGTGTTTCTCCTTAACCATCTGACAAGTTTTCTGTCTCCCTTTGGCAGAAGGTAAACTCCATGAAATGTTTTGTTCATTGTTATATCCCTAGTACCTAGAACATTGCCTGGAGTGTGATAAATGTTCCAAATATATTTGCTGAATGAAGACTGAACACACCTACGTTATATAATAATTCTCATCACTGGAGGGGAGTATTGTTTGGGGATTAGGAATTTTCTCTGACCTGGTTGAAACAGCCTTTCAGGATTCTTAATCTCGCTTTGCTTTCTGATGGACTAGATGCGGTATGTGAGAGAAAAAGAGAGACAAAGGGGAAACTGAAATTTTTTAGCGTGTGCAAATGAAAGAACAGAGCTCCATGTACTGAGTCAGAGACAACTGTGGAAGGAGCAGGTTTGGGAGTTGGCAGCTGAAAATCAATAGTTCATTTTTGAACATATTAAGGTTAAGATGCCTAACAGGTATTCAGTTGAGATGTTAAGCAGGTGCCTAGTTTTATGTTCTGCCGTTCAGGGGAGAGGTCCAGGGAGGGCATACAAATCTGGCAGCAAGATGAAGGTGTTTAAAGCCATGGAATTGTGTCCATCCCCTGGCAAGGAGGGTAGGCACAGAAGAATGGAGTTCTGAGAAGCAAACCCTGAGACACTCTGACATTTAGAATTCAGGGTGACGAGAAAACACCAGTGAAGGACACTACAAAGGGAGCAGAGAAAAGAGGCAGCAGATGAAAAAAGGATAGGGTTCTAGGAAGGATTTTTATATATGAGAAATGTTAAGGTATATTTGATGCAATGAAAATGATTCAGTGAAAAAGAAAAAATTTAAAGGTTCAGGAGAAGGGCAATTGCCGGAGTGAAATTCTAGAGTAGGGAAGAGGGGCTGGATCCACTGCAGAGGTGCCAAGGCTGACTTACACAAAAGCACAGACAGTGCACCCATCACAGCAGGAAGAAAGGCAGCATCGATGTGCACAGATGCCAGAGGCGGGTAGGCGTGGTGGTAAGAGCTTGTGGAACTATTCTGGCAGCTTCTATTTTCTTAGTGAAATGATGGACTGCAGGTATTAGTGATATGGAGGACTACAAGGAATCAGATGTTCAGAGGAATGTACTGAGTAGAAGTGAGTGAGTGGGATGTTAGAAATTGTAGGATTCTTGGTGGGGAGTGCAAGTGTTGAATTGCCCCATGTGAGGCTCTGGCCATAGGAGCAAAGATTAGGGCAGGAATAGAGATAAGACTACATATGTGACTGACCAGGGTATCGGGTGAATGGTCTTTCCTGAGTAACCTGGGGCTGACATGTGTGTGAGTAACCACACTGGCTACTCTTACCTGAGCAACTCCGGTGCTCCAGACAGTGTATGCAATTCTCTCCTTTGATCCTCATAATAACCCTAGAACAACCCCAAGAATCAGAGATTATTATCCTCCAATTGTTTCATCTGTGTCCCAGATGAAAAAAGTAAGGCTCACAAAGGTTCCTTAACTAGCCTAGGGTAACACAGCAATATGGCTACAGAATTCAGACTCAGGTCTTCTAACTCCAAAGCCAGGTTCTTTCCCCTTGGCCTGTGCCACACCTCTCCACCTGCTTCACCTACAAGCGTTAGTCCATGACCACCAGTTACAATTGAGTCCCAAGTGGCTCAGACAGTAAACAATCTACCTGCAGTGCCAGAGACCCAGGTTCCACTCCTGGGTTGGGAAGATCCCACGGAGAAGGGAATGGCTATCCACTCCAGTATTCTTGCCTGGACAAGAGGAGGCTGGTGGGCTAGACATGACTGAAGCAATTCAACATGCAGGCACATATATGCTTTGGCCCCAAAGTCATTTTTTAAAAGCAACTTTTTTAAAAGTCTTTATTGAACTTGTTATAATATCAGCTTTTGTTATTTATATTCTGATTATTGGACTGCAAAACATGTGGGATCTTAGCTGCCTGACCAGGGCTCAAACCCAAACCCCCTGCATTGGAAGGTGTAGTCTTAACCATTGGACCACCAGGTAAGTCCTGGCCACTAAGTCAACTTTTGTTGTTTAAGCCTAAGGCAAAAGATGCTTCAGTCTCCAGGGAGAATAAGCCTCTTTTCCTTTTTAGTTAGTGCCACTTTGGGGCATTGGAAACCAACATAAGGAGGCCAGTCTAACAATAGCAATAGCCTTTGGGGGTTTGTTTGCTTCAGGCGGTGATCTTATTGATCTGCCCCAGTAGCAACCTTGTCTTACTGTACAAGAGATGCTTAAAAAATCCTGCAGTTAAAGTCAGGGGCCTTATGGCCATACATCACATGGTAGCTCCTCCTTCATCTGGAAAAAAATGAGCCCTGATTCCCTGTCACTGGTATTTCTAGAGTATTCTACTGCAAATTCAGGGCTTTCTATGTCCAAGAGAAAATTTATGCAAGTGATAAAGAAAGAAAGTAGAGACGTGAAAGTTTTCACAAACTTCAAACATTTTCTTGCTGCAGTTGAGAGAAATTTGCCTGCATTCTGCTCTGTAATAATTCTATGAGACAGTATAGGAATCCTCTCTCTGTGCCCCAAATGAGAAAAACCACAGTTGTCATTGGATGTTATCACTGTTAATCATCTAGACCAGAACTGCCCAACAGAACTTTCTGTAATGAAGGAAATGTTTTGTATTTGTGCCTTCCAGTTCAATGGCCCTTAGCCACATAGTGTTGTTGAACACTTAAAACATAGCTAATACAGCAGAGGAAAAAAACTTTAAAATTTTATTTAATTTCAATTCATTTAAATTTCAGTTTAAACCATCCATGGCTTGCGACTACCGTATTGGACTGCACAGATCCAGATTAGAAAACAAGAGGCCCAGCCTCCTCACTCCCTTGAGCACAGTGACAAATCTGGAACTTTGCCGTGAAGATCCTTACTTACTTAGAGGCTCCTAAGCAAGAAGGGTCTCCGCTGCTCCAACTTTTGAACAAAAAAATAAATAAATAAACCCCTTGTAATCATTTTCTATTTCACAAACTTTGAAGGTTAAACCAACACATATTTGTCTCACAGTTTCTGTAGGTCAGAAGTCCGCACATGGCAGAAGTCAACTGAATTCTCTGCTTAGGGTCTCACAAGGCTCAAGTCAAGGTGTCAGCCAGGCTGCATTCCTTTCTGCAGGCTCTGAGGAATATCCATTTCCACGCTCTTTCAGGTTGTTGGCAGAATTCAGTCCCTTGCTGTTGCAGGACTAAGGTCTCTGTTTCTCTGCTGACTATCGGCTGCCTTTAGCTCCAAAAGGCCTCGTCTTGGTCCGTGCACATGGCCCCTCTATCTCAGAGCCAGCACCAACACATTAAATCCTCATGCTTGAAATCTGCTCTGCCTTCAGCTTTTAAGGGCTCACATAATTACACCGAACCCACTTGGATAATATCCTTATTTTAGAGTGAATTGGTTAGTAACCTTAATTATATCTGCAAAATCTCTTTTGCCAATTAATATACCATAATCAGCATTAATATAGCATTAATATCAGAGAGCAAAATCACATAATCACAATCAAATAGCAGAGGATGGAGAAACCACTGAGGCAATAGCTGGCAATTACTTAGTGCTTTCTTGAGTAGAAGACAAAAAGAAATTTGTTTGGAAAAAATACTTTGAAAAAACCTCTTTTGGCTGTTTTCTGTCTTCTTAGAAACTTGAGGCATTTGTTTTACTTTGTCTTGACAAGCAACTGGCAAAGTGGTGGCCATGCCCAACCCCTGTCAAGGATCCCCAAACATTACAGCTTAGTCCTTGGAGGGTCTTCATCTTCAAAATAACTTCCAACCCAGAAAAAGAGTTGCTACCACTGTGGAGGTCCTTTTCCAGCAGAGCAGTAGCTACCAGCAATTTCCAGCACTCTTTCTGGTTTAGCCAGTGCTGAGTTAGATATTAAGTCCTGATAAGGACAACCTGGCCTCAAGGCTGTTAATTAATGAACAACCTTGTGTGCAAACTAAGCTCCTCGGATCCAGTTAGCAAAATTTCCAGTAAGAAAAGGAAGTGAATGGAAAAATACTTCCTTCCAGTTAGGTGAAAAGAGACACTGAGTTTTCAAGCCCTAAACAAAGAGCTGCTTTGTGTCTGTTCTACTGGAGAGAAAGGAGGAAGGTATCTCTGAGCTAAGAGTGCAGAGAAAAAAGAGAGAGAGAGAGAGAACTGAGGGAGGACCGGTCTGTTACTTGAAATAGAGTGAATAAGAGACAGGCTGATGCATTTTCCAAGAAAAACACACAGGTGGTCTCAAAGTTGCCACAAGAGAAGTCGCTCAGGGGGCCACAAAGTTGAGAATGTGTGAGAACCAAGCCCTGGTTGAGAAGGTCATGGCAACAGCCTAGGGCTGTCTACTGACCCCTCCTCCAACCCATCAAATCAGGAACCACTTAAAATGTACCTGTAGGTTAAGCCGCATGGCAGATTCTGGGAGTCAGCTGTCTTCCAATTGGGGCAATAAAAATAGAGAAGTAAGGAAAACCTTCTAGCCAGCTTGCTCCAGAATTCCTACTAGAGAAGCAACTACCCTGCATAGGAAAATATCTTGAAAAGTCAGGTGGCAGTAAAGGGTGAGCCCTGGGACAGGGATTGGCAGATAGACGCCTCTGCTCAAAAAAATGAAAAGGAACTGGAGTAGAGAGAGTGAAAGAGGAAGACGATGGCAGAGAGAGGAGAGGAGAAAGAGACTTAGGCAATGTGGTGGGAATCTGGAATCTGGGAGTTGGGAGAAATGGCATAAGGGGTTTTTCAAACATGTTTATCTGATGTTAACTCTTGTCACCCACTGTCTAGTGCGTATCTGGAACACCAACAGCAGAAACTCTCCAACGCTCTGCTAACGTCTATGAGTGGTGCTTTAGGAAGAAACCAAGGAGAAAGAACTAGATCCTGTAACCACTACCACTTGGGGGTGGAGAAGAACTCGGACACACAGCAGGAGGGGCAGTGCAGAAACTCCAGGAGGGCACGGAACTTCCCCAGAATGTGCTCAGTCACTTGGCTGTGTCCAACTCTTTGCAATCCCATGGACTATAGCCCACCAGGCTCCTCTGTCCATGAGGATTCTCCAGGCAAGACTACTGGAGTGGGTCGCCATGCCCTCCTCCAGGGGATCTTCCCAACCCAGGGATCAAACTCAGGTCTCCCGCATAAACTCAGACTCTTTACCAGCTGAGCCACCAGGATGGGCTGGAGCCAATCCTAACAGATATTAAGGGCAAGGTGACTGCAGCTGATATCTGAGTTACACAAAAATTAGATCAGCCACTAGCTGATTCAGCACAGTGTTTATCTTCCTGCTCTTCCTGTCTTAATTTAATATCAATTTTCCCCAAACTTGAATTTATAGTTTTTCCCTCTTGGACCAAATTCTCAGCTTCATATCTAAATCTCCAGCAACTGACCCCCTGTCCAGTAGAGGGATGGGTGAGGGGTGGTCACCCTAGCAAAGGGAAGCAGTGTTGGGGAGACTCACTGTCATCATGATGAAGACTCTTGGGAGCAGTTTTATTTCCTGGTTACTTGTTGGGAAGGCCAAGGAGTTTAGGTGCTGATTTCTTCTGTCTCCTGAATTTGAGGACTCTGTGGCTGAGGCCCAAATGTTTCTGAGGGGATGCCAGGGATCAGGGTGTATCAGCAACATGAGGGTGGCTTAGCTAATTTGTCAGGATCCACGATTAGATACACTTGTATAGTTCTGTTCCTTTGATTCAGGTCTGACACTTCTACATTCTTTTTACTTCATTTTTTAAAATATTTATTTTTAAAAAATATTTATTTAGTTGAATATTTATTTATTTAAATATTTGTTTGTTTAGTTATTAATTGGGCTGTGCCAGGTCTTAGCTGTGGCATGCAGAATCTTTAATCTTCATTGTAGCTTGTGGGGTCTTTAGCTGTGGCATGTGGGATCTTGGAGAAGGAAATGGCAATCCACTCCAGTATTCTTGCCAGGAGAATCCCATGGACAGAGGAGCCTGGAGGGCTCAAAGAGCCTGACACAACTGAAGCAACTTAGCACACACACGCGTGGGATCTAGTTCCCTGACCAAAGATCAAACCTGGGCCCCCTGCAGTTGGAACATGGAGTTTTAGCCACTGGACCACCAGGGAACTCCCTACCCTCCTTTTTTGAGGTTGGTTCATGCTGAAACACAATCAACCATACAGCCATGTTGCAAACCTTTGGTGCCCTGGGCAGAGGGCTCTTGGTGCTAACAAGACCATGAGGGTGGGCAGCACCTAGCCTCAGATACCACCTGGCACCCTCTAATGCCCCTAATGCCAGAGGCCCAAACAGATCATCCACACTAGTTAATTCAGCTTTACCTGTCTCTCCACTACTGGCAAACTTTGTTTCCACCCTGAAGACTAGCTCCTCTGATGACCTTTTCCTGTTACTATGACCTCCATGCTTCTCTGGCTCATCCTCTTACTTTCGCCTCCCCCAAAACTTATCCTTTCTACTGTCCCACTGGACCACTCATTCATTCACAAACTCCCTTCTCTATAATGTAAGACTTTCCTTGGGCTCCTTTGACCTCCTGCCTTACCTGAAACATAACACTTGTTGAACGCTACTGCCATTCCTGCAGGCCCCTGGGAGTGAGGATGTTTATTCTTTCATTCTTCACACACCCCATTACTATTTGCGGAAAGGAACATATTTATCCTTCTGGTGCCCTATGAACATATCCAAACACTTACTCTTCATTCATTTAGAAACACTCTCTGCCTTTGTTGTGGTCATCGTTGTCATCTGTCCTCCTCTGACTCACTCCCTCTACATTCCCTGGCCCTCACTCTCTCTCCCCCAAGTCTTGCCACGGTTACAGGTGACGTTTACCTCCTCTCCTCTTCACCAGTCACTCCTGTGGCTTCACTCTGAACATAATCATTACTCAGAGCTATTTCAGTTCTGCCAACTCGAAGTCTAATACCCAATAAAACCCATTACCTGTCCATTTTCCAGTTCTCTCTTTTAAGAAGATCAAACAAAAACAACTACTCTTTGACCTCCTTCAGCGTGCTAACCCCTCAGTTCAGTTCAGTTCAGTTCAGTCACTCAGTCGTGTCCGACTCTTTGCGACCCCATGAATTGCAGCCCCTCCATTTTATTCTAATCTCTTTCTCATCTGCTTTCACTGTCTCACCTACCTGGGCTCTGTGTGCTGCCCATTAAACTGGTATTTTGCCACTGTCTTTTATAAATCCATTCAAGAGGAGAACAGACAACCTCAGTTACAGATGAAACACTGGAAACGATGAACAGTGTTTTGTGTAAAAGAAGTATTAATAAAGTTAACATTCTACTAGTATTGATATTATCCAGGTAATCTTAAGCTTTTTCACAGGGCTCTGGCTAATGTTTAATGACTGAGAAAAAGCACATCCCTATAAGTAAACTCTACTTGGATTTAAGTAGAGCCAATTCACTTCCCAGTTGGATCTGGAGCAGAGTTGGAACAGTAGAACTTAGAGGACTCTATCCAGGAATAGTTTAGAATTTTATTATCCAACAAATGTTTCTCCTCTTAGTACTAGGCTGGTGCCTTGTCTTTTTAAAGAATCATTATAATGTCTTTAAGGGAATTATCTCCTCTTCGACCTAACTCTCCATCCATTTTATATCACTTTTCTTCCTTTATCATAATGTAGAAATACTTCTTAATATCAAACTATAAAAAGTCACTTATAACTAATATTCTTGTCAAAATGCATTAATGCTAACCTTCAAATCAAGTCTCTGCAGGAAGCCCTGGCCATAACACGTGGTTCTTGCTGTTCAGATGGCAGGCACTGTTTTCCTCATCCTTCTCCACTTCAAGCCATGGCTCTCTAGAGTCGAAACCCATCATCTTATAAGAAGACTATCAACATTTGCATCCAGCAAAGAGTTAGGAAAATGGTTGCTAGGGGATTGTAAAACAGGAAAAAAAAATTGTAGGGCAAAAAAGCCAGAGATGGGAGTAGAGGTGGGTCCAGCAGAGATCAACAATAAAAGACAAAAATCGGAGACTTCCCTGGTGATCCAATGGTTACAACTTCTTATTACAGGGGGTGTGGGTTAAATCCCAGGTCGGGGAGCTAAGATTGCACATGACTTGTGGACAAAAATCAAAAACCATGGAACAAAAATAATGTTATAACAAATTCAATAGTCTTTTTAAAAATATGCAATGTACTTTTTTAAAGAGACAGAAATCTGAGCCTAATGCTACAGACTCAGCCCACTTACTGGCCAGGAGTTGAGGGGTCACAGGAAGAACTGGGGTCCAAAGAGTCAGGGGCACCAGGTAGATGAGGTTTGTTGAAGCATTCTGCTCACTGAGGCACAGGGGATATGGGAGCATGGGCCTGGTCTCAGGAAACAGGGCTGGCAGGATCAAGACCCTGTATACCCACATATCAGGACAAGGCTTCTCACCCTCCACACACCACCTGGGAAGCCAGTGACCTGGGCATCTAGGCATGAGAAGGTTTGGGAGGAATTAGTCCCCTCCCGATGGAGGATGGCTCCAGGGAGTCTGGCACCTCTGCCTACACGATCATGTGTAGCCCACCAGGCTCCTCTGTCCATGGGGATTCTTCAGGCAAGAATACTGGAGTGGGATGCCCTCCTCCAGGGATCTTCCCAACCCAGGGATCAAACCCAGGTCTCCTGGATTGCAGATGGATTATTTACCATCTGAACTACCAGCAAAGCCTGCAAGATTAAAAGCAGCCAAAATGTTATGGCCAAACCCTATTGATTTATGAGACAAAAACTACTGATCTTCCAGTCTCTCCTTAAAAGGGGTGGAACTCACGAGCAGCTTTGAGGATACATTGGAGTAAAGGCTAACAATCCTTCATTCATGGGTCATTTACTGAAAGCTTAATATGTGCTAAATGCAGAGCTAAATTCTAAGGAAACAAAAGTAAATATGACAGGAACAAAAATACTAACAAACATGTTTTCACAGCCTCCTCCTCCCCCTCTACCAACACTTCCAGCCCTTTTATGGAGGTTTCTGTTCACATACTTCTGGAGCTGTGCTGTGCTGATCAGGGAAATGGGTGACAAAGAAGATGGAAAGAATTCAGGGGAAACAATAAAGAATTGAGCCAAAAAGAACTGGGGCAGAGGAGATTAGAGATCTGCAGGAGCAAGGAAGGGGATTGGGGGGAAGGAGAGAGAGAGGTAGGGGAAACTGAATGAGTCTGGAGTTGAGGTGGTAAGAAAAATGGTAGCAGATGGGTCAATGAACAGACCTGCGAAGGACAGAAAAGCACGGGTGTGTGTGTGTGTGTGTGTGTGACAGTAATTTATGCCCATGGTCTCTTGGAGACTTTATGAACTTCTTTGCAGTTGGGATCATGTTTTACCCTTGGGTGCCACACTATGATAACACTGGCTGCCACAAAGTAGCCCAGCTCTAAAGGGATTACAGTATAAGACATGGTCCCTGCTTTCTAGATGCTCAGAGTCCAATAGAGAAAACAGTCATTTAATGTAAAATAGCACAGTAAAACTTTGCCAAGTGCTGTGTCACACCTCTCTGTCAGGCATGGGGTGGCAACTGAGGGAGAGGTCACTAGTTTACCTCTTGCTCAAGGACAGATAAGTGCTCTCTCAGCTCTCTCAGTAAGGTCAGTGGGGCTTTGGAGGGGACATTTTCTAGCTCCCAAATTGATGACCAAGAGCAACCTAAGCCTCAGTCCCAGACAAAAAGAAGCAGAAGATCCAAATTCCCTCCTCGAACTGCTCAAAGGCCCACCACCTCCAGGACCCTCCAGGCAGGGAGCAAGCAGCCTACTTGAGTGCCTTTTTTGACTGAGAGCTCTGTGGGCAGGGTGTGTTTTCCTTTCTACTCCAGTGTCACCTATGCAAAGAAAAATGTGTGTAGACTGGGGTGTGAGCAAAAGAGAACACTGTACCAAACCACATAAGCATGGAAGGAGAAAATGGGTGAATGCCCAACGAAGCTTGAAATTACAAAAGTGAAACACAAAGTCGGCCCCAGAGCAGCTGCAGTTTTACAGCTGTGGTTTGCACAGAGTTTGCTTCCCCCAGGCAAAGGGAGGACGTGGAGTTTCCAAGCGGGCTGAAGCAATCGCTTGACTGGTTTGTGCCAGCCAAATGACTCACTCTCAAACCTGTTTAATATGAAACAGCATTAGGAGACTGGATATAGCCTCAAGGAGATCAGCTGCTAACCAGCTCAGATTATAGCTGCAGTTCCTCAAGCACAGCCACTTAAGAATATCTATCTGCCTGTCTTCAGTGGCATACAACACTGTAAAGGAAAGGGACCCTGCTTGAAGCAGAAAGATCAGGGTTCTGCTTCCCATTCAGTAGCAGTTCATCAGGTGACTTGGGTCAGCCTCACCTGAAAAACGAGACTGATACATTGTCCATAAAATAGGACAATACCCTCCCTGCCTACACCCTGCAGTGGTTTTGAGAATTGAATGAGAAATATGATGAGAATGAAGTGAGGGGATGGAAATGGTAGAGGGCTGTAAACCAGGTATTATCATTACACACAAGTGTCATAAATCTCCTCTACACTTTCATTGGAACTAGAGGGAATTTCCTTAAATGGCAGGAATGAGGAAATAAACAACAAAAATTTTGCTTCCTACTTTAACATCAGCAGCCGTGAGAGCCCCATTTTAGTGGATTATTGTGGACTTTTGTCATCCAGGCAGTAAATGGGAGTCTTCTCAAAATGATTAGAGCTCCTCTACTCACTGTTATCTGGGGTTATCAGTTAGACCATCTCTAATAATTTCCAGCGAGAATTTTAATGAGACCTCTGAGAAATTAAGGAAACTATTCCTCCCATTTGTAATTACATGGGCAAGAAAATAAGCAAAAGAATCTTTCATTCTTTTTTTCTCTCTTTCTTCCCTTTTTCTTCCCCCTGAGAGAAGTAGATGAGTGAGGCACTTGTCTATGATGAAAATTTTAATTGAGTGACAAGAAACCTCAAATGCCAAGATAAATATATTTTAATGAATATTTTTCAAAAATGAAGTAATGCCAAAAAAATGAAAAAAAGCCACATTTTAGATAAAGATGAGCAACAGTGCCATCCAAGATATACTGAAGCCTAAAACAAAAGGAAAAGTCAATATTTCTGATCCTGCCTATTTAAAACTTGGTATATTGTTCATTATTGATTTTTGCCTTAATATCGGGGGGTGTTTGTTGTTGTTAATTTTTTCAATGTATATTTGGCTGCAATGGGTCTCCATTGAGGCATGTAGTTCCCTGACCAGAGGTTAAACCAGCACCCGCTAAAATGGGAGCATGGAGTCTTAACCACTGGATCACCAGGGAAATCCCCTTGCCTTAATTTTGATGTATCATAGGTAGAAATATTTTTTGTTCTAAGCAGCGTCTAAAATTATAGTTTTCCTTAGTATCAGTGGCATCTTAGATTTCCATGTGGTATGTGGAACAAGCATGACACCTGGCAATGAAATTCAACTTGGCTTTGTCTCTGTTTCCTTTACACATTTATTCAGTGGAAGTCACCTTCCCCATTCCTGAACAAAAACTCAATGAGCCCCATGGCTTTTCTGTTCCCTCTTAAATAAGGAATAATCCCACAGTTATTTTAAGTCACAAACACAGTCTCAGTTTATCATCAGAATGTAAAATCCCCTGAAATAATCAAAACTCACAACTTCACTTAGTGGTAAACCTTCTCCCCTCCACCAACTGTGGGGTTGGCAGCCTGCAGTAGAAAAGGGGAATGGGCTCTCCTGGTCTCAGCTCTTCCTACCTGTCTTCCTCCTTCACCACTTAACACCTGCTGTCTTACTCTCCTCCCTAATGGTAGGGGCTTGACAGCAAGACGAGGAAGGGGATACAGCAGTTCTTACCTGACTGGGTGGCTTCACACTCTCTGAGCCAGGAAGATGGTTAGCAGGCATCCTCTCTTGGGTCATCTTCACAGACTCATCAGGGCTTCCCTCTCCTTTCACGTATCTATAACACTTGTCCCATCTGGGTGGTGACAACATGGATGTTATATAGTATGTATATTATAACTCTACTTTTCTGTAAGCTTCATGTATTCTCAAGTTTCTTAATTTAAAAAGAAAAAGAACTGTGAGAGAGAATAAGGGGGGAAAATCCTAACTACATGAAAACAACCTTTATTGGATAGAAACTTGCCTTATCAGTCTCTCTCTCTTTCTTCCTCCTTCCCTCCTCCCATCCCTACCTCTCTGTTTACTACCAGCCATATCTTCTCTCCTGGTCTTCATTGGATCACCTTTATACCTCTATAGACCTATAAAAATGAAAGTTTGTCTAGATGGAGATAAACTTCCTTGCCCTGTCACATACTAGTTTATTTCTTACTCCTTCTGAATAAGCAGAGCCATATCCCGCTGGTTTCTAATTTCTTCAAGAATAAATGGCCAGAATCCAGTCCACTCCCAGTCCTCTGGGAGCTCGTCAAAAGAGCTGGAACATGTCTTCCCTTGACCTCTACAGCAGAAATCACCAGGAGTCCCACAGCACAGAAAACACTGAAAAACAGCAGTGTCACCAAAGGCAGAAAACACATTTCGTTCTCACCACTAAGAGTCTGACTGTACTGCCGGTCTCCAGGCACTGGAATCAAAGACAGAAGAATGTTGCAGAGGCTAAACAGTTGTCCCGGCTTTAATAAAATAATTGCCTTCATTGTTTAGCTTCACAGTACTGGCAATGTATTGCTTATATACTAGAGCGCTCATTTTTCTTAGTCTTCATAGTCTTCAATATTGTGCTTTATTAAGGTGGTATTTAAATATGTGGTTCTAAGTTTGCCTACTAGGATCTATAGAGGTTGAAACTGAAAAGCAATTTGAATTCTTACACATTTCAAAGGGCCTGTCCAGATTCAGAATATCTGAAGCAAAACATTTTTCCAACACAACAAGTTTCGGGAGGATAAAGAGAGAACAACTTGCTGCTGAAGGTAGGTCTTGCGGATAAGTCAACAAAGCACAGAGGGAAACCAATGCAGAGTCCAGGTCTCTGTGACTAGGGCTGGTACTTATGGTTGAGGAGTTGCTTGCAACAGCCAGCTAGGTGGGGGGGAAGGAAAGGGAGATGGCAAGCATCCATTCCAGGAATCAGGTCTGTCCTCACTAACATCCTTCACTCCCTTCAATATCCTTCTAAAGCTCATCCCAGAGGGGTTAATACAAATGAGCAGAAAATGGTGGTAGATGAGTCACATAACATAAAATAAGAAAAGGGTGAAGAATCTCACAGAACAGAAATGGGATTCCATTAAGCCATGAACTCAGAGGAAGAAAAAAAAATTGCATCTTTTATTTTCACTAACCCGTAACTAAAAATCTAGCAGTTCCTTCAATTATGAATGGAAGCAATATACCAGAGGAGTTTTGTAGCATCAATGACTGTCAACAATAGATTTCACAGATATCTTCGATTAACTTTATGGTTGTTAAAAATATTTTGAAATATCATTTTCGGTTATTGTTACTCTGAAATAATGATGGCAATTAAATTTGTCATTAGATTTTAACATTTCACCTATTAACAGAGAAGCATATGTAAATATACTGCACATTTACTTTAATATTTTGAAAACTGTATATTAATACTTGATTTCCTTTGTGATCCTATGTATCACAAGTCACACTGAGCTCTTACAGCTAGGGCTAGTACTAGAGGGCTTCTCTCTAGTCCACTAGCACTTCCTCAAAACTCAAAAATAAGACAACAAACAACTCTTTACAATGCGCAAAAACCAGTTTTTAAGGCCTCCTAGATAGCTTTTCCTCTGGCAACACCACAGAGTAATCAAGACAGTGTGTTACTGGCAAAGGGATAGCCAAATAGATCAATGGAACAGAATAGAGGACCCAGAAATAGAACCATACAAATATGCGCAACTGATTTTTTTAAACAGACTTTATTTTTTAGAACAGTTTCGATTTAGATAAAAATTAGCTGATAGTCCAAAGAGTTCCTGTATGCTTTATACTCAGTTCCCCTTATAACTAATATCTTACCTTAGGATGGTACATTTCTTGCAATGAGGAAACCCATATTGATAACTATAGCTGTGAAAAGAAGAGAGGCGAAAAGCAAAGGAGAAAAGGAAAGATATAAGCATCTGAATGCAGAGCTCCAGAGAATAGCAAAAAGAGATACAAAAGCCTTCTTCAACGATCAATGCAAAGAAATAGAGGAAAACAACAGAATGGGAAAGACTAGAGATCTCTTCAAGAAAATTAGAGATACCAAGAGAACATTTCATGCAAAGATGGGCTCGATAAAGGACAGAAATGGTATGGACCTAACAGAAGCAGAAGATATTAAGAAGAGGTGGCAAGAATACACAGAAGAACTGTACAAAAAAGAGCTTCACGACCCAGATAATCATGATGGTGTGATCTCTAATCTAGAGCCAGACATCCTGGAAAGTGAAGTCAAGTGGGCCTTAGAAAGCATCACTACAAACAAAGCTAGTGGAGGTGATGGAATTCCAGTTGAGCTATTTCAAAGCCTAAAAGATGATGCTGTGAAAGTGCTGCACTCAATATGCCAACAAATTTGGAAAACTCAGCAGTGGCCACAGGACTGGAAACGGTCAGTTTTCATTCCAATCCCAAAGAAACGCAATGCCAAAGAATACTCAAACTACTGCACAATTGCACTCATCTCACACGCTAGTAAAGTAATGCTCAAAATTCTCCAAGCCAGGCTTCAGCAATACGTGAACCGTGAACTTCCTGATGTTCAAGCTGGTTTTAGAAAAGGCAGACGAACCAGAGATCAAATTGCCAACATCCGCTGGATCATGGAAAAAGCAAGAGAGTTCCAGAAAAACATCTATTTCTGCTTTATTGGCTATGCCAAAGCCTTTGACTGTGTGGATCACAATAAACTGTGGAACATTCTGAAAGAGATGGGAATACCAGACCACCTGACCTGCCTCTTGAGAAACCTATATGCAGGTCAGGAAGCAACAGTTAAAACTGGACATGGAACAACAGACTGGTTCCAAATAGGAAAACGAGTCCGTCAAGGCTGTATATTGTCACCCTGCTTATTTAACTTCTATGCAGAGTACATCATGAGAAACGCTGGACTGGAAGAAACACAAGCTAGAATCAGGATTGCCGGGAGAAATATCAATAACCTCAGATATGCAGATGACACCACCCTTATGGCAGAAAGTGAAGGGGAACTAAAAAGCCTCTTGATGAAAGTGAAAGAGGAGAGCGAAAAAGTTGGCTTAAAGCTCAACATTCAGAAAATGAAGATCATGGCATCTGGTCCCATCACTTCATGGGAAATAGATGGGGAAACAATGGAAACAGTGTCAGACTTCATATTTTGGGGCTCCAAAATCACTGCAGATGGTGACTGCAGCCATGAAATTAAAAGATGCTTACTCCTTGGAAGAAAAGTTATGACCAACCTAGATAGTATGTTCAAAAGCAGAGACATGACTTTGCCAACTAAGGTCTGTCTAGTCAAGGCTATGGTTTTTCCTGTGGTCATGTATGGATGTGAGAGTTGGACTGTGAAGAAGGCTGAGCGCCAAAAAATTGATGCTTTTGAACTGTGGTGTTGGAGAAGACTCTTGAGAGTCCCTTGGACTGCAAGGAGATCCAACCAGTCCATTCTGAAGGAGATCAGCCCTGGGATTTCCTTGGCAGGAATGATGCTAAAGCTGAAACTCCAGTACTTTGGCTACCTCATGCGAAGAGTTGACTCATTGGAAAAGACTCTGATGGTGGGAGGGATTGGGGGCAGGAGGAGAAGGGGATGACAGAGGATGAGATGGCTGGATGGCATCACGGACTCGATGGACTTGAGTCTGAGTGAACTCCAGGAGTTGGTGATGGACAGGGAGGCCTGGCATGCTGCGATTCATGGGGTCGCCGAGAGTCGGACACGACTGAGCGACTGAACTGAACTGAATAGTACTCAGATTTCCTTAGTTTCTGGTTGTCATGTTTCCTTGGCTGTTCTTAGCTGTGGCAATTTCTTAGATTTTTCTTGTTTTTCACAACTTTGCAGGTTTGAGGAATATGGGTCATATATTTTGTAGGATGCCACAATATTACAGTTTGTCTAATGATTTTCTTCTAATGAGACTGTGATAATGTTTATTAGGATGAAGGTAACAGAAGTGAAGTATTATTTTTATCAACTCATATCAAAAGTACATATTATCAACATGATTTATGACTGTTGATGTGTTGATCACCTGACTAAGCTAGTATTTGTCAGGTTTCTCCACTGTATAGTTACTTTACTCCTATTTTCAGACTGTACTCTTTGAAACAATCTATGCGCAGCTCACATTCAAATAATGAGGAGTTATATTCCCCTCCTGGAAGTCAGAATCCTTCTGTAGAGGGGATTTGTTTATTCTCTTCCATTTATTTATTATTCAATCATTTACCTCAGTAGGGAATCATGAATATTTATTTTGCACTGTGAGCTTTAATCCAATACTATTTTATTTTCTTGCTCAAATTGTTTCAACTTTGGCCACTGGGAACTCTTCCAGGTGCACCTTTGGCATACCTCCACCAATGTCTTTTGTTTTTTAATCACTTCCTTACTGATACTATAAGATGCTCCAGTATCATCTTATTTATTTCCCGCCACAGCCCTAGAATCAAAATTTTCTCTAAGGAACCCTATTCCTTTTATTGGAGAGTGATATTAGAAACCACAATCTGGACACTAGGTGTAGTCCTTGTTACTGGAATGCCCAACTGATTTTTGACAAACATGCAAATCCAGTCAGTGAAGAGAGGATAACCATTTCAACAAATGGTGCTGTATTAATTGAACATCCATGGGGGAGAGGGAGCAGGTCAGAATAAAAGTCACATTGTGTGTAAAAATTAACTAAAAATGAATCATGAATGTAATGCAAAATAAAACCATAAAACTTTTGAAAAACAATACCAAATCTTCAGAATCTAGGACTAGGCAAATAGTTCTTAGACTTAAAACAAAAAGTATGATCCAAAATGGAAAAATTGATGAAAAAGATCTCATCAAAATTAGAAAATTTTCCTCTGGAAAAAAAAAAAAACTCTATTAAAAGAAAGAAAAAAAAAACAAGTTACTACAGACTAAGAGAAAATATTTGCAAACCACATACCCAACAAAAGACTAGTATCTACAACATAGAAAGGAATCCCAAACTCAACAGTGACAAAATAAATGCTCTAATTAGAAAATGGGCAAAAGACATGAACAGACATTTCACCAAAAAGGATATACAGATAAGCATTTGAAGGGATATTCAACATCATCAGCCATTGCTGCTGCTGCTGTTTAGTCTTCTGATTCTTTGCAACCCCAGGGATTGTAGCCCACCAGTTTCCTCTGTCCATGGGATTTCCCAGGCAAAAATACTGTTGTGGGATGCCATTTCCTTCTCTAGGGGACCTTCCCCACCCAGAGATTGAACCCATGTCTCCTGCTTGGCAGGCAGATTCTTTACCACTGAGCCACCTGGGAAACCCCATTAGCCATTAGGGGTTGATTTAAATCACAAAGAGAGATCACTACACAGAGAAATGAAAATGTACGTTCACACAAAAACCTGTACGTGAATGCTCCTAGTAGCTTTCTGCGTAACAGCCCCAAACGGGAAACAACTTAGATGTGCTTCAATAGGTAAATGGTCAAATAAATTGTAGTATATCCATACCATGGGATACTACTTAGCAAGCAAACAGAAAAAACTAATGACATACATAGCAATTTGGTTGACTCTACAGAGAATTACACAGACATCATTGTTATCTGGAGCTGGGGCTGGGGAACAATGGGGGAGTGACTGACTACAAAGGAGTAGCATTTTGAGGGTTGGTAGCAATAGTCTGCACCTTTATCGTGATAGTGGTGGTTACACAACTGCAAGCATTTGTCAAAACTCATAGGACTATACACTCCAAAGGGTAGATTTTATTATATGTAACAATTGTAACTCAGTTTTTAAAACTGTGAAAAATGATAGAAACTTTTTAAACCAACGTAGCTCTATTACTGAATTAACGTACATTCTCCATTCTTTCCATAAAATATACCTATTGGTACCCAGGACATTTACAGTTGAGCATTTATAGCTGGTCCCTCTCTAGTATACAGTCATTGTCTGCTCCTGCCACTTAAGCACAACGCAAACCAAGAATCAGTTGCATATTTTCCCAAACCTACTGACATTATTTGTGCTTGTAATTCTAATTACCTGATTTAATTAAATATGACATAAACCCATGAAATGTAAGTGTGGAAGTTTTTGTTTCTATGAAACTTAAGATGAATGCTTTGGAAAGACTAGCTAATGGCAACTTGCTAAAAAAAATTCTGAAACTAAAAAATAGACAAGACAGGGTCTTCCCTGGTAGTCCAGTGGTTAAGAATCCGTGCTTCCACTTCAAGCGGCACAGGTTTGATCCCTGGTCAGCGAAGCAGGATCCCTCATTACACACAGGGCAGCCAAAATAAATGGATAAGACAGTTAACGAAAGATTGAAAGGAAATGTAGAAATCTAAACTCAACCCACAGTTACATTGTTTTTGCAACTGGCTTAAAAGTTTTGCTCCATTTTAACACAATCCAAACTAGAAATCATACAGGATACAACTTGAGAGTGGATTATGCAATGAAAATGTCAAAGGTATGGTGGATGAATGTATATTGTTCTAACCTAAACATTTACCTAAAAATGTTAAACTATGTATGAACTATTATTTATGATTTGTCACTTTAGCTGAATTTTTTTACTAGCCAAATTTCCACAGTCCTCAAATAAGAGTGAGGAAGTGAATCAAGCCTAAGATTTAACACTTTTGGTATTGAGTTCAAGAAAAAGTTATTGTTTAATCATCTTGGCAATTTAGGTGTCTCTTATTTTACAAATGGATACTTGAAATATTGAATTTAGACTTGTGATTTTAATTTTAAATATTGAAAAGAATTTTATTGATAGATTTTGGATTCAAATGTGAGATGTGTAAAAGTTGAATTGATTATGATTATAAACTGTGTTTGAAGTTTTCAAAGAATCTGAGATACTAAATCTATAAATTTTGAGTCACTAAGTTTACACAGTTTAAAAGCTTAGGAATGTTGGGTTTCAGATTTGTAGGATTGCTTACTGAATGTTTAAAGTGCTTTGAAGAATTGAACATGTTACATTTGTAGTTGTAGTTTGAAATACCTGATAATTTAATCAATGTAATAATAAATGTTTAGGGGACTTTTCATATTTATAAAATAATTTTAAGTTGCAACAAAATACTACATTTTTCTTAATATTACAATATTTTAAATTAAGCTTAAAAGCCTAAGAAAAACTAAATCTTAAAACTGGCTACCTTTAACTAATTTGACTTTAATTAAACAAATGTAGTTCTAAGTGTTTGTTTTTGTTTTTCTTTCTGTATACAAAAGCTTGCTCTTTAAAAAACTCAGATGATGAAATAATGAAAAATTAACTTCTCCCATATCCTAGTTCTCTCTCTTTTGACTTTATCCTTCAAGCAAAGAAAATCAAACACTTAAACACAGAGTTACCACTATATGGTAATTGACCCAGCAATTCCACCAATAAATATACAGTTAAGAGAAATGAAGGCATACGTCCATACAAAGACTTAGACATGAATCTTATTTGTAATAGCAAAAAGTTGAAATCAACCCAACACTGATCATTAGCAAATGAATGGATAAATGAACTGTAGTAAAAAAAAAAAAAAAAAGGATTAAAATACTGACACATGGATCAGTATAACATAGATGAACCTTGAAAACATGCTACAGATATGCAATAAACAAGATGTAAAAGGCACATGTTAGATGGTTCTATTTACATTACATCTTCAGAATAGTTATTAATACAGAAAGTAGACCAGTGGTTGCTGGAAGGTAGGATGGGCAAAAGCAGAGAGTGGCTTAATGGGTGTGGCATTCTTCTTTGGGTTGATGAAAATGTTCTAATATTGATTTTGATGATGATTGCACATATCTGTGAATATACAAAAAACACTGAATTTCACATTTTAAATAGGTGAATTGCATGGTATGTGAATTATGTCTCAATAAAGATGTCACAGAAAGGAAGGAAAAGAGGAAAAGTGGATGGGAAGACGGAAGAAAACAAAAACAAGAAAGAAAACTAAACACGAACTTGAAACTTTTCAGATTTCCCGAAGTAATCACATTCCCCATGTAAGGAAACAATGTCTCTAGAAACATATCTTCCCATAGCTGCAAAAAAAGTGGAGAAATTGAATTCTGGTTTAAACCTAGGAATCCGAACTACCTGAAAGTGAAAGAGGAGAGTGAAAAAGTTGGCTTAAAGCTCAACATTCAGAAAACGAAGATCATGGCATCCGGTCCCATGGGGCTCCAAAATCACTGCAGATGGTGATTGCAGCCATGAAATTAAAAGACGCTTACTCCTTGGAAGAAAAGTTATGACCAACCTAGATAGCATATTCAAAAGCAGAGACATTACTTTGCTGACTAAGGTCCGTCTAGTCAAGGCTATGGTTTTTCCAGTAGTCATGTATGGATGTGAGAGTTGGAGTGTGAAGAAAGCTGAGCGCTGAAGAATTGATGCTTTTGAACTGTGGTGTTGGAGAAGACTCTTGAGAGTCCCTTGGACTGCAAGGAGATCCAACCAGTCCATTCTGAAGGAGATCAGCCCTGGGATTTCTTTGGAAGGACTGATGCTAAAGCTGAAACTCCAGTACTTTGGACACCTCATGCGAAGAGTTGACTCATTGGAAAAGACTCTGATGGTGGGAGGGATTGGGGGCAGGAGGAGAAGGGGATGACAGAGGATGAGATGGCTGGATGGCATCACTGACTCGATGAACATGAATCTGTGTGAACTCCAGGAGTTGGTGATGGACAGGGAGGCCTGGCGTGCTGAGATTCATGGGGTCGCCGAGAGTCGGACACGACTGAGCGACTGAACTGAACTGAACTGAACAGTAGTTGTTCACTCTTTCAGTCATGTCCAACTCTTCACAACCCCATGGACTGCAGCATGCCAGGCTTCCCTGTCCTTCACCATCTCCCGGAACTTGCTCAAACTCGTGTCCATTGAGTTGGTGATGCCTAACAATAGAGACTTTCTAAATAAAGGAAAAATATTCACAGATACTAAGAAACTGTAATGTAAGAATATGATAGATTGTTCACTATACTCAGCCACGTTGGAAAGTGTGTGAATTATGTTAAAGGCAGACAAGATGGGAGCCAGAGGGGACCAGTTAGATGCCTGGTGCAGGCCCACAAAGAGGGATAGTTATGATCTGAACTTTTGATGACTAAGGCTGCAGTAATAGAAGCAGAGAGGAGCAGATCTGAGAAACAATTTGAAAGAAAAGTCAGCAGAATTTGGAGATTTGTTTCACAACAGAGATGAGGAAGAAGGAGGAATTAAGAATTTTTTGGTTTAGGCTTCTCTGGTGGCTCAGAAGTAAAGAATCTGCCTGCCAATGGAGGGGACATGAGTTCAATCCCTGATCCAGGAAGATCCCACATGCTGCAGAGCAACTAAGCCTGTGTGCCACAACTACTGAGTCTGTGTCCTACAGTGCAGGAGCCACAAGTACTGCGCCTATGTGCCACAGCTACTGCAGCCCACAAGCCCAAGAGCCCGTGCTCAGCAACAAGAGAGGCCACCACAATGAGAAACCCACACACCACAGCTAGAGAGCAGCCCCTGCTGTCCACAACTAGAGGAAAGCCCACACAGTCATGATGACCCAGAATAGTCAGAAACAGTTAATTTCTTTTCAAGAAAAAGAAAAGTTTTCAAAAAGAAGAAAAAAATTCCTGGCTCATGTAACTGAGTGAATAATGGGATCTTGGCAGAGAAAGGACAAACATGGGAGGAAGAGGAATTCTGAGACTTAGGGGAAGGAGGAGGGAGTACCCTAAATTCTAGGTATATTACTGACTTCTAATTTAATTCCATTGTGGTCAGAGAGGATAATGTGTATTACTTAAATTCTTTCAAATGCATTGAACTTTATTTTATAGCACAAAATCTGGTCTACCTTGGTTAAGTATTCCATATGTATCTAGAAAGTATGTGAATTATTTTATTGGATGGAGTATCCTACAAATGTCAGTTAGGTGAAGCTGCTTGATGGTGTTATCCAAGTCTTCTACATCCTTGCTAATTTTTTGTCTACTTATTCTATCAATTACTAGGAGAAGGGTTTGTAATAAATAAGTATGATTGTGAATTTGTCTACTTCTATGTTTGCTTCATGTATTTCAAAGCTCTGTTATACCAAATAAACATTAGAATTGTTATGTCCTCTTGATGAATTGATCCCTTTATCCTTGTGAACTGATCCTCTTTACTTCTTGTAATATTCTTTGCTCTGAAATCTTTTCTTTTAATTTCCTTTTGTTTGCATAGTAAATCTTTTTCCATCCTTTCAGTGTTAACCTATTTGTGCCTGTGGATTTAAAATGCATTCCTTGTAAGCAGCATACTCTGTGCCTTCTCTTTAATCCAGTCTCTACCTTTTAATTAGAGGTGTTCAATCCATTTATATTTATTATGATTATTGATACGGTTTGGTTAAAGTCTGTCATCTTGTTGTCTTCTACCTTTCCAATTGATTCTTTGTTGCTTTCTCTTGTTTTTGTACATGATTTGGGGTTAATTAAAATTTTTTATGTTTACATTTTAACTCATTTGTGGCTCTTTTAGCTTTTACTATCTCGTTATTTTAGTAGTTGCTTTAGAGTTTATATGAATTTTTAACTTATCAAAATTTAAATTCAAGTGAAATTTTATTTCTTTAAGTATCAATACAGCATAAGAAACTTATAGCAACATACTTTTATTTTCTCTCTTAGAATTTTTGTTGCTGTTTTTGTCATACATTATAAACTTCAAAATTGGGTGGCCAGATCTAACAAATAAAAATGGAGGGCACCAAGTAAAATCTAAAGTTCAGATAAATACCAAATAACTTTATTAAATATGTTTCATGCAATATTTAGGAACACATACTAACAAAGTAACAATTATTTGAAATTCAAAGTTAATTGGACATCTCATATTTTATCTGGCAATCATAGCCATAATACATTGTATTTTTGTTCAAGTAATAAAGCATCTTTTAAAGTGATTTTAATAATAATTTTAAGATTTTATATATTTATACATACAGTTACTATTTTTCACTCTTCCTTCATTTCCATAGATACGTAATTTCTTTCAGTGCCATTTTTCCTTTTGTATGGAAGACTTCCTTTAGCATTTATTGCAGTGCAGGTCTGCTATGATGAATTTTTTTACCTTTTGTACATCTGAAAAAGTCTGTCTTCATTTTTGAGAAATGTTTAGATGAGAATAGAATTCTATTTTTTCCTAATTTGTTGAAGCCTCTTTTTTTGAGAATAGAATTCCAGATTGATAGGTTTTTTTAGTATTTTAAAGATGTTATTTCACTATGTTCTTGCTTGCATTGTTCCTAACAAGAGATCTGCTGTCATCCTTTCTTTGTTCCTCTACATGTAACATGTCTCTCCTCTCCCTACTTTTAAGATTTTTCTTTTTATTACAGATTTTGAGCAATTTGATAGTTTTCATTTATTACTTTTATTTTTTAATTTGAAGTGTAATTGCTTTACAGTGTTGTGTTAATGAGCAATCTGATTTTGATGTGCCTTCATACAGCTTTCTTTACTTTTTTGTGTGTTTTGGGTGTTGAAATTCTTAGATCTGGGAGTATATAGTTTTCATCAATATTGAATATTTTAGGCCATTATTTATCCAAATATTTTTTGGCTCCAACTCTCTCTTTTGGAGATTTCATTTACATATGTTAGGCCACTTGAAATTGTCCCAGAACTCACTGATTCTCTATATTTTCAAAATCTTTTTTTCCCCTATGTATGTTTCATTTTGGAAATTTCTATTGGTGTGATTTCAAGTTCACTAATCTTTTCTTTGGCAATGTCCAATTTGTCACTAACCTATCCAATATGTCTTTATTCAAACATTGTCATCTTCTTTAGAAGTACAATTTGGGTCTTTTTATTTCTCTCATATCTCTGTTTAGCTTTTTGAACATTTAGAATACAATTACAGTAACTGTTTTAATGTCTTTATCTATTACCTGTTTATGGGAAACATAGAGGAACACATTAAACAATACCTCAGGGTATAATCAGTAAGGTGCAGAATGTAGGAAAACCCAGGACCAACTATTAATTACTTTAACCTATAAAGTACACGGAAAGAAAAATGTTTTAAGATTTTTCACCAAATATAATGTGATGGGAATTCCCTGGCACAATTTCACTGCCAAAAGTACAGGTTCAGTCCCTCATGAGGGAACTAAGATATCCTGCAAGCTGCATGGTGCAGTCAAAATAAAGATTTGTTGTTATTCAGTCGCTCAGTTGTATCTGACTCTTCGCAACACCGTGGACTACAGCATGCCAGACTTCCCTGTCTTTCACTAACTCCCAGAGTTTGCTCAAACTCATGTCCATTGAATCCGTGATGCCATCCAACCATCTCATCCTCTCATCCCTTCTCCTCCTCCCCTCAATCCATCCCAGCACCAGGGTCTTTTTCAATGAGTCTACTCTTTACATCAGGTGGCCAAAGTGTTGGAGCTTCAGCATCAGTTCTTCCAATGAATATTCAGGGTTGATTTCCTTTAGGATTGACTGGTTTGATCTCCTTGCAGTCCAAGGGACTCTCAAGAGTCTTCTCCAGTACCACACAGTTCAAAAGCATCAGTTCTTTGGTGACAATATACAGCCTTGACATATTCCTTTCTTAGTTTTGAACCAGTGAGTTGTTGCATGTCCGGTTCTAACTACTGCTCCTTGATTTGCATAGAGGTTTCTCAGGAGGCAGGTAAGGTGGTCTGGTTAGGTAGTCCAGTTCTGACATCCATACATGACTACTGGAAAAACCATAGCTTTGACTGTACAGATCTTTGTCAGCAAAAATTCTCTGCTTTTCAATACACTGTCTAGGTTTGTCATAGCTATGACAAGGAGCAGGTGTCTTTTAATTTCATGGCTGCAGTCACCATCCACAGTGATTTTGGAGCCCAAGAAAATATAAAGTCTGTCACTGTTCCCATTTTCCCCCCATCTATTTGCCAAGTGATGGGACCAGATGCTGTGATCTTCGTTTTTGAATGTAGAGTTTTAAGCCAGCTTTTTCACTCTTCTCTTTCACCTTCATCAAGAGATTCTTTAGCTCTTATTTGCTTTCTGCCATTAGGGTGGTGTCATCTGCATATCTGAGGTTATTGATATTTCTCCCAGCAATTTTGATTCCATCTTGTGCTTCATCCAACCTGGCATTTCACATGATGAACTCTGCATAGAAGTTAAAAAAGCAAGGTGACAATATACAGCCTTGACATACTCCTTTCCCAGTTTTGAACTAGTGAGTTATTCTGTGTCTGGTTTTAACTGTTGCTTCTTGATTGCACAGAGGTTTCTCAGAAGGCAGGTGAGGTGGTCTGGTATTCTCATCTCTTTTAAGAATTTTCTACAGTTTGCTGTGATCCACACAGTCAAAGGCAATGAAACAGAAGTAGATGTTTTTCTGAAATTCTCTTGCTTTTTCTATGATCCAGCAGATGTTGGAAATTTGATCTCTGGTTCTTCTGCCTTTTCTAAATCCAGCTTGTACATCTGGAAGTTCTCAGTTCATGTACTGTTGAAGCCTAGCTTGAAGGATTTTGAGCTAGCATGTGAAATGAGCACAATTGTGCGGTAGTTTGAACTTTCTATGGCATTGCCTTTCTTTGGGATTGGAATGAAACTGAACTTTTCCTGTCCTGTGGCCACTGCTGAATTTTCCAAATTTGCTGGCATCTTGAGTGCAGCACTCTAACAACATCATCTTTTAGGATTTGGAATAGCTCAGCTGGAATTCCATCACCTGCACTAGCTTTATTCATAGTAATGCTTCCTAAATAAACTTTAAAAAAGAATCATTAAAAAATACAATGTGAGGACTTTGTCTGAATCCTGACTTGAAGATATAAACTATATAAAACACTTGTGAGAAAACTGGGGAAATTTGAATACTGACTAGATGTTAGTGAAACTGTTACTCACTCAGTTTTATCCCGACTCTTTGTGACCCCATGGACTGTAGCCCACCAGGCTCCTCTGTCTATGGAATTCTCCGGGCAAAAATACTGGAATGGATAGCCATTTCCTTCTCTAGGAGATCTTCCTGACCCAAGAATGAAACCGAGTCTCCTGTTTGCCAGGAAATTCTTTATTGCCTGAGCTAAAAAAATCATTAATTTTTTAAGATAAATGATTTTGTTGTTCTTAAAAACAGAAGTTACATTTTAGAGATACATAGTAAAATATTTACGATTGAAATAATATGCTACTGTGATTTGCTTCAGAATAATCCAGGGAGAGAAAGAGAAGGTGAGGATACAGAAGGAACACCTGGGCCGTGGGATGGTAACTGTTAAAGTTGAGTAATGAGAGCACAGTAGTTCATTATACTATTCTCTCTGCTTTTGCAGTGTCGTTGTGTTGTGTTCAGTCGCTCAGTCATGTCCGACTCTGTGCCCTATGGACTGTAGTCCTCCAGGCTTGTCCATGAAATTTCCCAAACAGGAATATTTGAGTGGGCTCCCATTTCCTTCTCCGGGGGATCTTCCCAACCCAGGGATTGAATCTGAGTCTCCTGAGTCTCCTGCATTACTGGTGAATTCTCTACTGCTGAGCCACTGAAGAAGCCCCACTTTCGCAAAAGTTGATTTTTTTTTTCCATAATTAAAAAAAATCAGGTATTCTCTTCTCTGAAAAGACTTATCATATGCTCTCCCTACACCTAATAGAATTAATTATGCTCAAGACTGTTCTCCTACCATCCAAACAAATTAAACACTTGTTTATTTTCAAATTGTTCTCCCTAATTCGGCTATAAATTCCTTTAGAGCAAAGATTATGTCTTACACATTTTCTATTCTTTGTATTCCTATCACCAACCCAGAGTTGGGATGCTCAATAAATGGTGGTGAATTGGCAGCTCTCTACCCTAACTTGCCAAGGTGTTTATGACAGATATGCTGACTCTGTCGTGCTGAATCAAATTTCAAGTTAGATCTTGTGTGCTTTATAAATTCAAATCATACTGCATATGGCAAAGGAGCCCAAAAAGTTCTAATGTAAAAACTCAGATAATGAAACTGTCAAAACAAACCTGGAATCCAGCAGGGATTGGCGGGGTCAGAAGTACTGAAATTGTTGTACCGTTCATTGTGTACTTCCCTTCCTCACAAGTATGCATTACACTGACCTTTGCAAAGTCCTTCTGTCCTGCCCTGCCTTTCTCACAGGACTGCTCTAAGTCTCAAGTAAGATAGGCTAATCCACTTGAAAGAGCTTTTTTTAAAACAAAACAAAACAAAACAAAACTGGCAAGCCCCATGAAGTTTAAAGCTCCAAGGCATGAAGGCATCTTAGGGAGCACATCATTTTAACTATTGGAAGATGTGACCCTGGACGAAACTGTTCATTAGGCAAAGCATGTTTGGGCTGATTATACATTTGACCCTCGAACAACAAAGGTTCGGACACTGCAGATCCACTTATATGCAGATATTTTTCAATAAATACGGTACTTGTATTTTCACATTTCAGATCTTTAAATGCAGGGGAAAATCTGTGCTTGATTAGAGACTACAATATGTGGAATCAAAAGAACTAGGAATTGAGTCCTGATTCTATCCAAACTTTTTCAGCCCTCGAGTGAGTCATTTATCAATTCTTTGTTTTTGAGTCAGAGATAGCATGACAGAGGATTTTCCACTGCAAGGGAAGTGGCTGAGTGATAGACGCCCCTTACCCACCCAACCTTGTTCAGGGGTCAACTGTATATATATGAATATCTTTTTTCCTTTCTTGAATTACACACACAGCATCTATTATACCCTTGGTTTTGTGCTAGGTGCTAGTGACACAGTGAGGACAAGCAGGTGTCCAAGACCTACCCTTGCAGGCCACCTAATCCTTGGCTATTTTTAAGTCTTCACATACCCACATACTTCCCACCCCTAGGTGCTCCTTATTCATGCTATTCACTCTCCTGATTGACTTATTTATTAAATTATTTACATGTTTGTGTATTTATCGATTTATCTTTTTAATGAAGAATTTCACTTTTTCAAGTTTTCTATATGTGCTCTTAGCACACGACTGTGGGCAAGTGGCCTGTGAATTCCTGTGTCATTTACAAGGAAGGCAACTTTGGGAGGACCTTCCCGAGCTGACTCCTCCCAACTATTGATGAGATTTATGTTTTAAGCCAGACCATTTTACATGGTGCTAAATTTCAGGAGTTGTTATAAGGGCGTATGTCTCTGGATAATTCATAAGTTGTATATTGGTTTTATACGACTTTCTGTATTTGTGTTATATTTAACAATAGCTGTTAATAATAAATATCTCTTTCAAAATTCACACAACTTGTTCACTATTTCATAACGACATACGGCACAGATGCTGGCCCCTGGCGGGATCGGAGTGGACCAGGAGTGGTGAGGACTACCTGTCTGCCACCTCTGGCCTCAAATGGTACCATCCAGCCGGCTATACGAGAGCAAAACTACTAATGACAATGACAACAACGATAAGGTTATAATACCAGTCACTGTACTAATATATCCGAGAGTGCAATTCGCATCCGCCAAATCGTAGTAAGCCCTAGGAATCGCGTTCCCGCAAGGCCGCCAGAAGCGGGACTGCAGGGACTGCGGACGCCGTGGCTCTCCTAGCGCCCCTGACCGCCCCTTGTCACTCTCGGGCCAGCAGGGTGGGCGGGGCCCACTGGGAGGGGCGGAGCCTGGCGGGCGGGGCGGGGCGCCGAGCCCACAGCAGAAGGTGGGGCCGAGGGGTAGGAGGGGGTGGACTGGCGGCTGGGCGGGGTGCGCTCGGGCCTCAGCTCCTCACGCGCCGCTCTCGCAGTCTCATATCCCGCGCCGCCGGGAGGCCTGGCGGCTAGTGCTGTCCGTGATCCGAGGCAGGAGCCAGAGGAGGAACCGCGGGCGCTGAGGTAGGCGTGTGGCCGTCCGCCGCGCAGCCCGGCGCTCTCGCGCCCCGGCTCCGGCCCGCGGGTTGTGGCGAGGCCGGGGGGCGGTGCGCGGAGGCCCGGGCGGGCGGGGCCGGGTCCTGGGGGCGGGGACCGGACTGGCCCGAGGGGCCAGCTGGGCTGGCCCGGCCGCGGAAGTCGGGGTTCGAGGCGGTACGGGCGCCGCCTCATGCCCAGCTTGGTCCCGGGCCTTGTCAGCCCGGGAGGTGTGAAAACGGCCTGCCCCGGGGCGCCCACGGACGAGCGGGCGGGGGACGGCCTGGTCCCTCCCACTTTCGGGGCTCCGGGGCCAGTTCACCCGCACAGCCCTCGGGAACTTGTTAATAGGAAAGCTTGGCAGAGAAACAAATGCCAACGTTTTGGAAGAACTGAGAGTCACGTCGTTAGGCGCTGAGGCTTTATTTTCCTTCCCCGCCCCCTGCCCAACCTCGGCCCGACTTGGCCAAAGAAGGATGTGTCACCAGCTCGGGGCCTCGGGCGGGATCCCGGGCCGGGCTGGGAGCGGGCGTACCTGTAACAAAGGTAAACAGGGGCCAGGCAGACCTCGGCCCTGCTCCGTGGCTGCCACTGGGCCGCCCCGGTGGGTCTTACTCCGCGCCGACCCCGGCCGCCGCCTCGGAGGGGCTTTCTCCTGGGGGACCTCTCGATGGAAACCAGCTGGCCGACGTTGGAGTTGATGTTGCATCTGCACTCTGCTATGCTCACATCATTCCCAATCCTCTGACTCTGGTAAAGCTTAAGGAAACTGTATCCAGTTTTAGTGGTCAGCAAATGTAAGGGAGAATAAATTGCTGTCTGTAAATTATAAGGTATTTTCTTATTAGGAAATGATCTGGAAACACGAAATAAAAGTTTTTTAACATGTAAGCAAGAAAAAGAGTGATTTGTATGCCTTCCAAAATCTGAGGAAGTGTTCCTCCTCAAATCATTTATGTACAAAACTTCGCCCAAACCTTCCGTGCCAGGCGTTTTTCTTTGTTCTTGGTTAGTCTCAGGCCTCAGTTTCTGGAGAGAACACCCACTCCGAGACCCTGAGAATGGCCATACTAGCGCAGAGCGTGTCCTTCCAGCTCAGTAGGCAGCAAGCTTGTGTTACAGTAAAACACTGTTTTCTTTCTTTCTTTCTATTATAAATTATCTGAACTTAATTTCTTCCAGGAGTATCTATAACTTTTAGTGAAAGCCTTTTTAAAAAATCTACAGATTACTCCTAATTTATATGTACAATTTATTTACATTTGTTGCATTCTAGCCTCTCTGGCACAAGAACTTAATAGCATGAGATGCTTGTGGAGAAACTTGGATCTTGGGAGCTCAGAAACTGAGTACAGAGGAAAGAAAGTTTAAAAAAAAATGGAGAAGCCCTTTTTTAAAAAAAAATTGGAGAAATCTTTACCAGAACCAACCTGGCTATTGAGTTCAAAAATAGCTTTATTACAAGTAATCTGAACATTAAGGAGTTAAAGATTTTTTTGTATTCATATTTGCAAATTTTAAAATGCAGCTGACATTTTGAAGAGTGAAAGGCCTATCTGACTTTATTTTAGTCTGAATTAATTTGGCCTTAATATTTTTAGCTGAAACCACTACCCTAAGAGAATGAAAGTTTTGTTTCAGCAAGAATGGAATAAAGAAGATGAGTAATATCAGGATATGGGGTACTTGGTGGGGGCGGGTACCTTTTCAAACCATAACTTTGCCTTTAAACACTTCACACTACCTTTGGCAGACAATTTACTCTGGTATGGTCCCTGTCACCCTTCAACACGCAACTTAAAGCTTTACTTCCTCTCTGAAGCTTTTCTTGACATCCTAACCCCACCCCACCACCCCCTGCAAAAAAACACCACCACCTGGAATAGAACTGACCACCGTTTTGGTTATGACCTTCCTCTAAATTAGAGATGTGGTTGACATTTTGGACCAGATAATTCTTTTTGTGGAGGCTATCCTGTGCATTATAGGTTGTTTAGCAGCATTCCTGACCTCTAGTTAATAGTTACCAGGAGTCCCCCTCCACACACATACAATTGTGACAGTCACACATCCCACACAGTTGTAACACTCAAAAATGTTTCCAGACACTCCCAGATGTCCCCAGGAAGGTCAAAATCACCCCCACTTGAGAATCACTGTTCTAAATGGACTGCTGTCTTAACACTAGTGACAAATGCATTGCCATCATTTGCCTCTGTGTCAGTTTGCTCTGCTAGGTTTGAAGGTAAGAGCAGTCATTCATTTGTTCAGCAAACATGTGAGGGAGGGCCTGCTTTGCCAGGCATACATGACTTTAGGTCTGGAAATACAGCAGTAAAAGCCGCAGATGTTGTCTCTGCACTCTTGGACCATGCAGTCTAAAGAGAGTGATAGACATGTATAATTATACAGTTCCCCATTACAGTTGTGATAGGTTCAGGAAGAAGTACAGGTACTGTGAGTACCTAAAAAAGGGGTACTGACCTAGTTTGGAAACTAGGGAATGTTTCCTTGGGAAATAACCTTTAAGGTGAGGTAGACTCAAGAAAAAATAGAACTTACAAGGCAAAGCTTAGGGGGACAGTCTGTGGAATGTCTGCAGCGGGGTCCTACTCCCTCCCCCAGCGGCCAGTTTTCCCATACCTTCCAAAGGGGTCATCACTGTTAGTAGTTTTATGTATCATTCTAGACATTTTCTAGAATTGTCATTCTAGAAATGTCATTAACATTCAAGCAAACACATACTCTTTCTGTTGTTTACACAAACAGCATACTGGTATACACTGTTCTGTTTCTTGTTTTGTTCTCTGAACGATGTCCTAGAAATCTTTCCATTCTAGTATGTAGTGTTCTTACTCTTTTGAATGACTGTCTAGTATTCCATTGTATAGATACACCACAGATTATTTAACCATTCTTCTATTGAGGGACATTTAAATTGTTTCCAGTAATTTACTATAAGAAATAGTATAATACATATGCTAGTTCATATGTGTGTGAATATATTTGTAGGATAAATTCCTAGAAGTGCAGTTGTTGGGTCAAGTATGTATACACACAAACATTTGTAAATATTTGTGGTTGTAAAAGATTATTTTTATCAAGTTGGAGAGAATGAGTGAATGTTGGGAGAAAAATGATTCTAAGATTACAGTGTGCTATAGAGTGAATTGCATCTAAAATTGCTTTTTGAAGCCCTACTCCCTAATGTGACTATATTTGAAGGTAGTATTTAGGAGATAATTAAGGTTAAATGAGGTCATAAGGGTGGGGCCCTAATCCAATAAAATTGGTGGCCTTACAAGAAGAGGAGGAAGGGAAGGCCATGTGAGCACACAGTGAGAATGTAGCCATTTACATGCCAGGCAGAGTCCTTACCAGAAACCAGCCTTGCCAAACATTGATATGGGAGGTCTATCCTCCAGAACTATAAGAAGACAAATTTCTGTTGTTTAAGCTATCCAGTCTGTGGTATTTTATTGTGGCAACTTGAGCTGGCTAATACTGTCAACTTATAGGATCCACTGGGGATTGGTTCTGGGACCCTCTTGGATACCAAAGTCCATGGGTGCTCAAGTCCCTTATATAACATGGTGTAGTACAGTCAGGCCTCCAAATCTGCAGGTTTGCATCCATAGATACAGAGGAAAACTACACTATGGAAAGGTAGAGAAAAACTGGTAGCTGGGACCAAGCTGATAACAGAGGGAAAGAAGGGACGTGGATAGATGCTAGGGATATATGCAGGAGGTGTAATTGATAGGATTTGATGAGTGGTATGGTACAAGCAGTGAGAAAGAGAAATACATGCATAGGATGAAGCCCAGGTTTCTTGCTTGCCCAGCCAGGTGAATGGTGCTGGTACCTGCACTAGAGAACATTGGAAGAACAAATGGTTGAGGTAGTTTAAATTAGGTTCACTTTGGGACTGGTGAGAAGCAGAGATGTCATATGAGCATTTGCTAATTCAAATCCAGAGCCCAGAAGAGTGGGATGAACAGAGGATACACATACTTAGGTGTAAATTGAAGGACATAGATGGAATTAACCGGCAGACAGGTTGTACACCCTCAGCCCACAGCTGAATCTGCTTTACAGATTTGTGTTGTTTTTCATATACAGTGGTGGTGGTGGTTGTTTAATTTTGAGTTAGTTGCCAGTAATTTAAAATGTGAAAATTTCCCATGAAAATCTAGATTTGGGGCTTTTCTTTAAAAGTATGAAGATGTAGCACTACTGAACTGGCTTTCCCATGTGGGAACAATTGAGCACAGGTGATCCCAGCTGCTCTCCAGTCCACCAAAGAGCTTACCACTACCTAAGACTTTTTCCTGGCCTGCTTTGTTTATTCTCTGACCCTAAAGGCATTTGAGTGTGGAATCCCTGCTGTAGGGAGAGAGTATGGAATAGTGATTCTCATTTTCGTGGCACATGGAAACACTGAATGGTTAAAAAATACTGTTGCTGGAGCCTACCTCAAAAATTTCCTGTTCTGTTTGTTGTTGTTTAGTTGCTAGGTTCTGTCCAACTCTCCAATGCTCCAGACTGTAGCCCACCAGGCTCCTCTATCCTTGGGATTTTCCAGGCAAAGCATACTGGAATGGGTTGCCATTTTCTTCTCCAGGGGATCTTCCCGACTCAGGGATCATACCTGAGTCTCCTGTGTGGCAGGCAGATTCTTTACATCTGGGCCTCTAGGGAGGCCCCTATTTCTGTTTATTTTATCTGAATTGCAACCTTGGATTTTTAAAGTCCTCGGGTGTTTCCACTGAGCAGTGGAAGTTGAGAACCATCAGTTAGAGACTGAGAGGAGGGCTCAGCCCTAGCATTTCAAAGTTGGGTCCAGGAGGGTAGCCCCAGGAAAGTGATGAGAAGTGGCAAGAGAGGTACAGTGGATGGTAACCTGCTTGCAGTTAAGGTGTGCAAACTTAACCCAATACACTTGAAGTTGTTTCTAGTCAGATGAAAGTGTTCTAAACAGCAGGTATACTTACTGTTTGTTTTGTATGTATGCATGCATATATTCTGTTCATTACTGCATGAAGTTATGCATACAAAAAACAGGCTTTACTTAGTAGGCCATTTAAAGAATTTTCAAGAGTAATTTGAACTGTATTTGATTTTTGTCTTAGAAACTCACTTTCAAATTTAATTCCAGTTTAAAATGGGTCATGAAAGGCAAGGAAAGAGTATTTTAAAAAGAGGAGTCCTCAAGTAAAGATGTAGACCGAAAATGATATATCGAATTTAGCAAGATGGAGTCTTTGACCTCAGTAACAACTGCTTTAGATTGAAAAAAGCAGAAACCAGATTGAAGTAAGGAAATGGAAATTGTGAATGTTGGAAAAATCTTTTGAGAAGTTTACCCAATAGAGGAGTTATGAGGGAGAAGGAGGTGTCTTATATGTCTCTATGGGAGGCGCTTAGCCTGTGTTGTTATCCAAATGCTTCTCCTGACTTTTCAAGGAGGTATCTCAGAGGTGCCTGATTACCCGTCTACCCCATTTCAAGGGGTCTTGTTTGCATTTATTTTGGAGACTTTGTGTTTTTCCCTGAGGAGGTATTTTTCCAGGACTCTTGAGACTCAGATGTTGGTGATTATGTCCTTAGTCTGTTTCTTATCTGGAAAGCCATTGATCCTAAAGGCCAGCAGCACTCCAGTGACCCTGACATCATCTTTTCAGTGAATTGATGAACAAAGACCAGATTGTCAGCATGTTGAAAATGTAACACTCGGCTTGGTCAGGGAATATGTATCTATGTGTCATTCCTAGGAGTAGTCTTTGCAGCTATTATTTTTTCCTAATTAACTTTATTTTGCAGTTTGGTTTTCCAGTTGCACGCATGTAACATTTCTGATACTTTGAAATCTTTATCACTGATGGTGATTAAAAGGTATGGATATAAATTGGAGGATTAGGCCCTCATTGAGCTCAGAATAAGAGAACAGCAAACAAACTTTGGTTTCCAGAAGGCTGTTTGAATGCTGTTGCCTGAAGAGTTGAGGTTAGAGTGACTCTCTGGAGTGGGTTGTCATGCAGATGTTCACTACCAATCTGTCTTTTATCCATTTGTGCCTCATTGGCAATGGTAATCTGACACAGGAAGGTTTAAAGGTCAGTTTTACACATCATATTTCTAAGAGTTGTGACCTACCAGCAGGATAGAAATCACAGGGTTTGGAAAATGCCAAGGATTGTTAGTGAAAAATGGGGTTTATTAGTTGAAGGCATAAACCCCATTAGCTGTACTCTTTTTGCAAACAGTATCATCTCATAAGGAATTGTCCTTGACAGCTGTCATTGGTTCATCAGTTATGTGAATAATGGTTAACTTCTAAATGAAGGATGACTTTGTGATATGAATAGCAGACCTTGGTGTAAGAAGGTTTACATTGGGAAGTCTATGATAAGAAAATATTTTGCTTAGAAACTTTTCTGTGCTTAGTCAATTGTAGGAATTCTGTTATCACAAATATAATTAGGTACTAGGAGGAGAGTGAAAAAGTTGGCTTAAAGCTCAACATTCAGAAAACGAAGATCATGGCATCTGGTCCCATCACTTCATGGGAAATGGATGGGGAAACAGTGTCAGACTATTTTTTTGGCCTCTAAAATCACCGCAGATGGTGACTGCAGCCATGAAATTAAAAGACGCTTACTCCTTGGAAGAAAAGTTATGACCAACCTAGATAGTATTGAAAGGCAGAGACATTACTTTGCCATTTAGTCAAGGCTATGGTTTTTTCTGTGGTCATGTATGGATGTGAGAGTTGGACTGTGAAGAAAGCTGAGCGTCAAAGAATTGATGCTTTTGAACTGTGGTGTTGGAGAAGACTCTTGAGAATCCCTTGGACTGCAAGGAGATCCAACCAGTCCATTCTGAAGGAGATCAGCCCTGGGTGTTCTTTGGAAGGAATGATGCTAAAGCTGAAACTCCACTACTTTGGCCACCTCATGCGAAGAGTTGACTCATTGGAAAAGACTCTGATGGTGGGAGGGATTGGGGGCAGGAGGAAAAGGGGACAACAGAGGATGAGATGGCTGGATGGCATCACCGACTCAATGGATGTGAGTTTGGGTGAACTCCAGGAGTTGGTGATGGACAGGGAGGCCTGGCGTGCTGCGATTCATGGGGTCGCAAAGAGTCAGACACGACTGAATGACTGAACTGAACTGAACTAACTGATACCTGTTGGTTCCCCAGGTGGCGCAAGTGGTAAAGACTCTGCCTGCCAGTGCAGGAGACACAAGAAACATGGGTTCAATCCCTGGGTCGGAAAGATACCCTGGAGAAAGAAATGGGAACTTACGCCAGTATTTCTTGCCTGGAAAATTCCATGGACAGAGGAGCCCGGTAGGCTTCAATCCATGAGGTTGCAAAGAGTCAGACACGACTGAGCACGTACATACACATATACACACACAATGCATGCACGTGCATACACACACACACACACACACAATACCTGATGGTGCTAGATGGAGGGAAAAGTTCACTGCCAAAGTTGTCCAGAGCACCTTTGGTTTGTAAAGGAGACAATGGCGGCATGGTAAGAGAATTGAGTCAGTTCTTGGGTGCATGGCCTTACTCTGTCAAGTGTGAGCTGTGTGATTTATTGTTTTTTTTTTTTTTTTTTTTTTTTTTGAACGGCTTCACTGCACTTTCATTAAATAAAACACATCACTGGACAAAACTTTGAACAAAAAAGAGGCAGCCGAAGGAAACTAACTCAGTGAGTGACTCTGTGGGTTGGGTTCTGTTCTGTAAAGGACGGCCTCACTGGGAAGCCTGGCACACAGCCCTGCACTTCCCATTCGCTGCTCGCAGCTCCCAGGAGGCCAGACTCAGATGCTGAGAGCCGCGAAGGTCTTCACCAAGGTGACCTGGGCGCTCGCGTCCGCATCGCTCCTGCTGCTGTCCCTGTGGCCCCTGCTCTCCAGGGCTTTGTGCCGGTGCCTCTCCTCCTGTCGTTTCTTCTTCTCTAGTCGCTGCTGTTCTCGCCTCTGTTTGTTTGTGACCTTTGGGAGCTGGTTTTTATTTGCTTTGTTTTCCTCAGTAGGGCTGGCCCGCGCCTTACTGTTCTCAGTCCTGCCTTCATTTACACCCTGATTTCCGAAGATTCTGGTGCCACTGCCACCCTCTTCCCATAAAGGACCACACTGCGTCAGCACTCCACCACTGGACTCAAGGTTCTCCTCTGCACTATTTCTTCTCCCCTGGTTCATCTGCAGCATGGCAATTATCGCAGATTCAATATTATAATTTTCAGCTTCCAGGTTCTGAACTATCAAATTAAAATCGGAACACCCAGTTGCGTTGCAAACTTTCTGGACAGCATCTTCTACTTCATCTCGCAGGTCATCTTCAAAGTCGACTCCCTTTGCCTTGCTCTTCTCTCTCTTATTTGATTCATCTTGATGAAGCATCTGAAACTCCGTGCGCAGGCGTGCGGGCGCCTCCGAGTCGTCGTTGATCCTGCGCACGCTGTCGTAGTGCTCGCCGTGTCGGTAAGCGATGTGCAGCTCCCGCCCGTTGCTTTTGTCTGTTCCTCGGATCTGCCACAAAGGGGCATTAAGTTGATGAATCACCACATTCAACTGATGATTTCTTGCAAATGCTACAATTGCATCATTGCCAGCAAATGTTCCAGGCTTTGCCAAACTGGCCACATGTTTCTCAAAAGGAATGTCATCTTCCACAAAGGGTTCAAAATCTTCTCGCTGCTTTATCATGTAGTCCACTGTCTCCTGTCGGTGCTTGAGATGATTTCGTGAGTGTCCTTCCAACTGATCACCAAGAGCTCTGAATAAGCAGTTGCCGTCCCCCGGCACCTCCCGCAGCTTCAGCCCCAGGGCCTGCAGCTGGTTGGCGAAGCTGACGAACTCCTCCTCGCAGCCCCCGCCGCCGCCGGACTCCGGCCGGTTCCGCCGCTCCTTGGCCAGGGCCCGGCGCGCCGCCCGCTCGTCCCGCTTGCGCTCGGCCTCGGCTTTGCGGCTGCCGCTGCCCGGCCGGCCCTTGGCGGCCTGCTTCCGGGACATGGCCTCGGCCCTTGCGGCCCGCAGCCGCAGGAGGAAGAGCCGCAGGACCGCCCGAGCGGCCGCCTCAGGGGCCGAAGGAGGCGAAGCGGCGCGGGCTACGGAGCCCCCGATTTATTGTTTTTATTGAGTTAAAATTCATGTAACATAAAATTAACCATTTTAATCATTTTAAAGTGTACAATTCAGTGAATCGCAATACATTTACAGTGTTGAACAACCATCACCATTATCTCATTCCAGAACATTTTTATCTTCCCAGAGGGAAACCCTGTACTCATTAAGCAGTCACTCTCCGTCCCTTTCTCCCCCTGTTTCCTGGTGACCACCAGTTTGCTTTCTTTCTCTATGAAGTTGTTTATTCTGGACATTTCATATAAATGAAATCACAGAATATGTGACTTCCTGTGTCTGGCTTCTTTGATTTAGTATGACGTTTATAAGGTTCATCCATGATGTAGCATGTGTTCCTTTCTTTGAATAATATCCATTCCTTTCTTTGAATAATAATTCCATTGAAGGGATATACCACATTTTGTTTATCCGTTTATCAGTTGATGGGCATTTCCATTGTTTATACCTTCTGGCTACTGGAAATGGTGCTACCAAGAACATTTGTGTGCAGATTTTTGCCTGAATATCTGTTTCAGTGCTTTTGTGTATATACCTGGAGTGGAATTGCTATACCATATGGTAATTCTATATTTATCTTTTTGAGTAACCACCATACTGTTTTCCACAGCAACTGCACCATTTTACATTTCCACTATCAGTGTTTGAAAGTTCCAGTTTCTCCATGTCCTCATCAACACTTGTTATTTTCTGGGTTTGTTTTGGTTTTGGTTATAGGCATCCTAGTGGGTGTGAAGTGATATCTCACTGTGATTTTGATTTGCATTACCTTAATGCTGTGCATCTTTTAATGTGTTTTTTGGCCATTTTATTGGAGAGATGTCTTTTCAAGTTCTTAGCCTGTTTTTTAATTGGGTTGTCTGTCCTTTTGTTGTTGTGTAGTTAAGAGTTCTTTATATATTCTGGTTACCAGACCCTTGTCAGATATATGATCCTTCAGCAACTACCAAGAGTCTTCCATTCTATTAATAGTGCCTAGTGAGTCATGACGTAACTATAGGACTAGGACTCAGCCAGTCACAGGACCCCAGGTGCAAAAGATATTTGGATAGGTTGTACCCATACAGAATTGAAAGTATTTTTTTCTTGTTGAGCATGTACTTGTCAAATTCTGTTACTGTTCCTCTCAAATTTAAGGATAGCTGTTCTAGGTATGTGAGCCATAGTTTTCAATATGAAAGAATTTTCAGGCATTGAAGGAGAATGAATTATTGGACCAAGAATTTCACATTTCATTGTACCAACTTTAAACTTCTAAAACTAAGACTATTTCCTGAATCAGTGGTTAGTGATTTCATTCACTTTAGTCAACAAATATTTATTGAGTTATCACTATGTGCCTGGCTGTTTACCAAATACTAGAGATACAGTGCCTTGTGATTCAAACCCAAACTCTGTCTTGACCCTCCTCTTGATCCTTCTCCACATCTGTTCCTCTCTGTTGTCTCACTTACTGGGAGACAGTTAGGTTCCTTTCCACCAGTCTCTCTTGAGCCCTCTCTCTTGAGTCAGGACTTTACCTTCAACATTGCTAACTCCAGTGAGTAAGTTTTCAGTCTTTTTCCTGCTTGACCTTTCAACAGCATTTTACATAGTTGTTTATTCCTTTCTTTGAAATACTTTCATCATTTTGTTTCCAAAATACTACATTCTCTGGATTTCTTCCTACCTTACTGATGATTCTTTCTCAGTCTTTTTGCTCATTCCTCATCATCTTCCTGACCTCTGAGAGTTGGAGTGCTGCTTATTCCTGAAACTTCCAATCTTCCTTATCAACCCTATTTCCTTTTCATTTTACCCAGTCTCGTGATGTTAAATAGATACCAAAGACTACCATTTTTTTCCTCCAAGTTACACCTCTCCTCTGAACCTCACATCTGTTATCTAAGTACCTACTTGACCTCTCCATTTGGTTGTCTGACAGGTATCTCAAAACTGAACTCCTGATCTTCCCCTATAAAACCCACTCTTCCCACAGCCTGTCCTATCTCAGTAAATAGCAGCTCCCTTCTTCCAGTAGCCCAGGCCAAAAATATTGGCATCATCTCTGACTCACTTCTCTTTCACCCCACATTCAGTCCATCAGCCAACTCTCTTGGCTCTGCCAAGAGAATGCATCTAGAATTGGCAACATCCCAATATCTCCACTGCTTCTACCTTGTCTAGACCACCATTGTATCTCATCTGGATTATTGCCATAGCCTTTTTTCCCCTCCTTCTACCCTTGCTCTCCTGGTAGCTAGAGGGACCCCATTAAAAGTAAGTTCTCAGACTTGGTTTCCATGCGGCCTGAGGTGGGGGCATTCCACTTCAGGACCCTTACGGTGTCTGAGGTCGACTGAATGTTAACATATTAATAAAGACTAATGTTTTTTGTGTACTTACTACTTGCCAGGCACTGTTCCAGGTGCTTCCCTGGATGAAAGTATGAGACCCGTGCAACAACCCTACCAAGTGGATTCTTTACTGCTGAGCCACCTATTGGAAGACAGAAGAACACAGGCAGGAGATCAAACCCTGAGCCTTTGGAGTGGGAGCACTGGCTCCAAGATCCTAGATTACAAGAGAACTAACCCTATGGAGTATCAAATAGTGATAACTCACACAAAGGAAACCACTTGAATACAAGACCCAGCATCACCTAACCACCAGTGACACCCTGTGCAGGACGCCTCATCTAAACAACAAACAAAACAAAAATACAAACCAAATCATCAGCAGACAGGATTAGCACCTCACTCAGCCTTGCCCATCAGAGGAAAAACAAAGAAACAAACAAAAACTCAGCACAAATCTCACCCTATAGGAAGCTTACACAAACCACTGGATCAACCTTAGGAGAGCAGAAACCAAAAAGAAAAGAATTCAACCTTGAAGGCTGAGAAAAGGAGACCTCAAACACAATAAGTTAAAAAAATAATAATGAAAAGGCAGAGAAATATTAACAGAAATGAAGGAACAAACTAGAAACACAAAAGCCCAAATAAATGAAGAGTAAATAGGCAAACCACCTGAAAAAGAATTCAGAATAATGATGGTAAAGGTGATCAAAAACCTTGAAAACAAAATGGAGAAAATGCAAGAATCAATTAACAATGACCTAGACGAATTAAAGAATAAACATACAGCAACAACACAATTACTAAAATTAAAAATACTCTAGAAGGAATCAATAGCAAAATATCTGAAGCAGAAGAACAAATCAGTGAGCTGGAAGATAAAATGGTGGAAATAACTTCTGAAGAGCAGAATAAAAAGAATGAAAAGAAATGAGGGTAGTCTCAGAGACCTCTGGGACCATATCAAACGCACCCACATTTGAATTATAGGGGTCCCAGAAGAAGAAGAGAAAAAGAAAGGGTATGAGAAAACTTTTGAAGAGATTATAGTTGAAAATTTCCCCAACATGGCAAAGGAGTCAATCAAGTCCAAGAGGCACAAAGAGGCCCATACAGGATAAACCCAAGGAGAAGCATGCCAAGACACATACTAATCAAACTAACAAAGACTAAACACAAAGAAAGAATATTAAAAGCAGCAAGGAAGAAGCAACCAGTAACATACATACTTAACTTATGCTTAACAGCTGATCTTTGAGCAGAAACTCTGCAGGCCAGAAGGGAATGGCAGGATATATTTAAAGTACTGAAAGGGAAAAATCTACAACCAAGATTACTGTACCCAGCAAGGATCTCATTCAGAATTGATGGAGAAATCAAAAGCTTTTCAGACAAGCAAAAGTTAAGAGAATTCAGTACCACCAAGCCAGCTTTATAACAAATGTTAAAAGGGCATATTTAGTCAGGAAATACAAGAGAGGAGAAAAGGTCTACATCAACCCCAAACAATTAGAAAATGGCAATAGGAATATATATATATATACACACACGTATATATATAATTAAATGTAAATGGATTAAATGCTCCAACCAAAAGACACAGACTGGCTGAATGGATACAAAAACAAGACCCATCTATATATGCTGTCTACAAGAAACCCACATCAGACCTAAAGACACATATAGACTGAAAGTGAGAGGATGGAAAAATATATTCCGTGCAAATGGGAAGCAAAAGAAAGCTGGAGTAGCAATCCTTATATCAAACAAAATAGATCACAAAATAAAGAATATTACAAGAGATAAGGAAGGACACTACATAATGATCAAGGGATCAATCCAAGAGGAAGACATAACAATTGTACATATCTATGCACCCAACATAGGAGCACCCCAATACATAAGACAAACACTAATGGACATAAAAGGAGAAATGGACAGTAACACAATAATAGTAGGAGACTTTAACACCCCACTCACACCAATGGACAGATTGTCAAAACAGAAATTTAATAAGGAGACACGTATTAAATGATACATTAGATGAGGTGGGTATCATTGATATCTTCAGGACATTCCATCCAAATGCAGAATACACCTTCTTCTCAAGTGCACATGGAACATTCTCCAGGATAGACCACATCTTCAGTCACAAATCAAACCTAAGTAAATTTAAAATTAAAATTATATCAAGCATATTCTCTGACCACAATGAGACTAGCTATGAGACTAGATATCAATTACAAGAAAAAACTGTAAGAAACAAAAACACATGGAGATTAAACAACACATTTCTAATAACCAACAGGTTACTGAAGAAATCAAAGGGGAAATCAAAAACTTTCTAGAAACAAATAACAATGAAAACATGACAACTGAAAACCTATGGGATGCAGCAAAGGCAGTTCTAAGAGGTAAGTTTACAGCAATACAGTCCTACTTCAATAAACAAGAAAAACGAAAAGACAACCTAACTTTACACCTAAAACAACTGGAAAAAGAAGAACAAAGAAAATTCCAAAATTAGTAGAAGGAAAGAAATCATAAAAATCCTAGCAGAAATAAATGAAAAAGAAATCAAAGAAACAATAGTAAAGATTAATAAAACTAAAAGCTTGTTCTTTGAGAAGATGAACACAATTGACAAATCCTTTGCCAGACTCATCAAGAAAAACAGAGAGAAGAATCAAATCAACAAAATTAGAAATGAAAAAGGAGAGGTTACAACAGACAATACAGAAATACAAAGGATTATAAGAGACTATTATGAACAGCTATATGGCAATAAAATGGATAACTTGGAAGAAATGGACAGATTCTTAGAAAAGTTCAATCTTCCAAGACTGAACCAGGAAGAAATAGGAATTATGAACAACCCAGTTACAAGCACTAAAGTTGAAGCTATGATAAAAAATTCTCCCAAAGAAGCGAAAGCCCAGGACCACATAGCTTCACAGGAGAATTCTATCAAACATTTAGAGAAGAGCTAATGCCTAGCCTTCTAAAACTCTTTCAAGAAATTGCAGAGGAAGGAACACTTCCAAACTCATTCTTTGAGGCCACCATCACCCTGATACCAGAACCAGACACAGACGACACAAAAAGAGAAAACTACAGGCCAATATCACTGATGAACGTAGATGCAAAAATCCTCAACAAAATTTTAGCAAACAGAATTCAGTAACACATCAGAAAGCTCATACCATGATCAAGTTGGGTTTATTCCAGGAATGCAAGGATTCTTCAATGTATGTAAATCAATCAATGTGATACACCATATTACCAATTGGTGATAACAATTGAAAGATAAAAACCATATGATCATCTCAATAGACTCAGAAAAAGCCTTTGACAAAATTCAGCACCCATTTATGTTAAAACTCTTCAAAAAATGGGCATAGAAGGAACCTACCTCAACATAGTAAAGCCATGTATGATATGCCTACAGCAGACATTATTTTCAATGGTGAAAAGCTGAAAGCATTCTCCCTAAGATCAGGAAGAAGACAATTGTGTCCACTTTCACCACTATTGTTGAGCATAGTTCTGGAAGTCCTGTCTACAGCAATCAGAGAAGAAAAAGAATTAAAAGGAATCCACATCAGAAAAGAAGTAGTAAAGCACTCACTGTTTGCACATGACATGATACTGTACATTCAGTTCAGTTCAGGTGCTCAGTCGTGTCCGACTCTTTGCGACCCCATGAATCGCAGCACGCCAGGCCTCCCTGTCCATCAATAACGCACAGAGTTCACTCAGACTCACGCCCATCGAGTCAGTGATGCCAACCAGCCATCTCATCCTCTGTCATCCCCTTCTCCTGCCCCCAATCCCTCCCAGCATCAGAGTCTTTTCCAATGAGCCAACTCTTTGCATGAGGTGGCCAAAGTACTGGAGTTTCACCTTTAGCATCATTCTTCCAAAGAAATCCCAGGGCTGATCTCCTTCAGAATGGACTGGTTGGATCTCCTTGCTGTCCAAGGGACTCTCAAGAGTCTTCTCCAACACCACAGTTCAAAAGCATCAATTCTTCGGCGCTCAGCCTTCTTCACAGTCCAACTCTCACATCCATACGTGACCACAGGAAAAACCATAGCCTTGATTAGACGGACCTTAGTCAGCAAAGTAATGTCTCTGCTTTTGAATATGCTATCTAGGTTGGTCATAACTTTTCTTCCAAGGAGTGAGTGTCTTTTAACTTCATGGCTGCAGTCACCATCTGCAGTGATTTTGGAGCCCCAAAAAATAAAGTCTGACACTATTTCCCCATCTATTTCCATAAAGTGATGGGACCAGATGCCGTGATCTTCCTTTTCTGAATATTGAGCTTTAAGCCAGCTTTTTCGCTCTTCGCTTTCACTTTCATCAAGAGGCTTTTTAGTTCCTCTTCACTTTCTGCCATAAGGGTAGTGTCATCTGCATATCTGAGGTTATTGATGCTTCTCCTGGCAATCTTGATTCCAGCTTGTGTTTCTTCCAGCCCAGTGTTTCTCACGATGTACTCTGCATATAAGTTAAATAAGAAGGGTGACAATATACAGCCTTGACGGACTCCTTTTCCTATTTGGAACCAGTCTGTTGTTCCATGTCCAGTTCTAACTGTTGCTTCCTGGCCTGCATACAGATTTCTCAAGAGGCAGGTCAGGTGGTCTGGTATTCCCATCTCTTTCAGAATGTTCCACAGTTTATTGTGATCCACACAGTCAAAGGCTTTGGCATAGTCAATAAAGCAGAAATAGATGTTTTTCTGGAACTTGCTTGCTTTTTCCATGATCCAGCAGATGTTAGCAATTTGATTTCTGGTTCGTCTGCCTTTTCTAAAACCAGCTTGAACATCAGGAAGTTCACGGTTCACGTGTTGCTGAAGCCTGGCTTGGAGAATTTTGAGCATTACTTTACTAGCATGTGAGATGAGTGCAATTGTGCAGTAGTTTGAGCATTCTTTGGCATTGCGTTTCTTTGGGATTGGAATGAAAACTGACCTTTTCCAGTCCTGTGACCACTGCTGAGTTTTCCAAATTTGCTGGCATATTGAATGCAGCACTTTCACAGCATCATCTTTCAGGATTTGAAATAGCTCAACTGGAATTTCATCACCTCCACTAGCTTTGTTCATAGTGATGCTTTCTAAGGCCCACCTGACTTCACATTCCAGGATGTCCGGCTCTAGATGAGCATCACACCATCGTGATTATCCACGTCATGAAGATCTTTTTTGTACAGTTCTTCTGTGTATTCTTGCCACCTGTTCTTAATATCTTCTGCTTCTGTTAGGTCCATACCATTTCTGTCCTTTATCGAGCCCATCTTTGCATGAAATGTTCCCTTGGTATCTCTAATTTTCTTGAAGAGATCTCTAGTCTTTCCCATTCTGTTGTTTTCCTCTATTTCTTTGCATTGATCACTGAAGAAGACTTTCTTATCTCTTCTTGCTATTCTTTGGAACTCTGCATTCAGATGCTTATATCTTTCCTTTTCTCCTTTGCGTTTCACCTCTCTTCTTTTCACAGCTATTTGTAAGACCTCCCCAGACAGCCATTTTGCTTTTTTGCACTTCTTTTCCATGGGGATGATCTTGATCCCTGTCTCCTGTACAATGTCACAAACCTCATTCCATAGTTCATCAGGCACTCTATCAGATCTAGGCCCTTAAATCTATTTCTCACTTCCACTGTATAATCAAAAGGGATTTGATTTAGGTCATACCTGAATGGTCTAGCGGTTTTCCCTACTTTCTTCAATTTAAGTCTGAATTTGGTAATAAGCATTTCATGATCTGAGCCACAGTGAGCTTCTGGTCTCATATTTGTTGACTATATAGAGCTTCTCCATCTTTGGCTGCAAAGAATATAATCAATCTGATTTTGGTGTTGACCATCTGGTGATGTCCATGTGTAGAGTCTTCTCTTGTGTTGTTGGAAGAGGGTGTTTGCTATGACCAGTGCATTTCCTTGGCAAAACTCTTATTAGTCTTTGCCCTGCTTCATTCTGCATTCCAAGGCCAAATTTGCCCGTTACTCCAGGTGTTTCTTGACTTCCTACTGTTGCATTCCAGTCCCCTATAATGAAAAGGACATCTTTTTTGGGTGTTAGTTCCAAAAGGTCTTGTAGGTCTTCGTAGAACCATTCAACTTCAGCTTCTTCAGCATTACTGGTTGGGGCATAGACTTGGATAACTGTGATATTGAATGGTTTGCCTTGGAAATGAACAGAGATCATTCTGTGGTTTTTGAGATTGCATGCAAGTACTGCATTTCAGACTCTTTTGTTGACCATGATGGCTACTCCATTTCTTCTGAGGGATTCCTGCCCGCAGTAGTAGATATAATGGTCATCTGAGTTAAATTCACCCATTCCAGTCCATTTTGGTTCGCTGATTCTTAGAATGTCAACGTTCACCCTTGCCATCTCTTGTTTGAGCACTCCCAATTTGCCTTGATTCATGGACCTGACATTCCAGGTTCCTATGCAATATTTCTCTTTACAGCATCAGACCTTGCTTCTATCACCAGTCACATCCACAACTGGGTATTGTTTTTGCTTTGACTCCATCCCTTCATTCTTTCTGGAGTTTTCTCCACTGATCTCCAGTAGCGTGTTGGGCACCTACTGACCTGGGGAGTTCCTCTTTTCAGTATCCTATCATTTTGCCTTTTCATACTGTTCATGGGGTTCTCAAGGCAAGAATACTGAAGTGGTTTGCCATTCCCTTCTCCAGGGGACCACATTCTGTCAGATCTCTCCACCATGACCCACCCATCTTGGGTTGCCCCACGGGCATGGCTTAGTTTCCTTGAGTTAGACAAGGCTGTGGTCCTAGTGTGATTAGATTGACTAGATTTCTGTGAGTATAGTTTCAGTGTGTCTGCCCTCTGATGCCCTCTTGCAACACCTACCATCTTACTTGGGTTTCTCTTACCTTGGGCATGGGGTATCTCTTCTCGGCTGCTCCAGCAAAGCGCAGCTGCTGCTCCTTACCTTGGACGAAGGGTATCTCCTCAACCCTAAATATCGTGTCAGAAAAATTACTAGACTTAATCAGTGAATTTAGCAAAGTTGTAGGATACAAGATCAATACACAGAAATCACTTCCATTTCTATGTACTAACAATGAAAATCAAAATGAGAAATTAAGGAAACAATCCCATTCAGTGTTGCAACAAAAGGAATTAAATATCTAGGAATATAGTTACCTAAGAAGACAAAAGAACTGTACACAGAAAATTATAAGACACTCATGAAAGAAATCAAAGATGATATAAACTGATGGAGAGCTATTCCATGTTCCTGGGTAGGAAGAATCAATATTATGAAAATGACTATATTACCAAACACACTCTACAGATTTGATGCAATCCCTATCACATTACCAGTGGCATTTTTCACAGAACTAAAACAAAGATTTCACAATTCATATGGAAACACAAAAGCCCCCAAATAGCCAAAGCAGTCTTGAAAAAGAAGAATGGAGCTGGAGGAATCAACCTTCCTGACTTCAGATTTTACTACAAAGGTACAGTCATCAAGACAGTATGGAATTGGCACAAAAACAAAAATACAGACCAATGGAAAAAGAACACCCAGAAATAAACCCATGCACCTATGGGTACCTTATTTTTGAGAAAGTAGGCAAGAATATACAGTGGGGCAAAGACAACCTCTTCAATAAATGGTGCTGGGAAAACTGGACAGCTATGTAAAAAAGAATGAAATTAGAACACTTCCTAACACCATACACAAAGATAAACTCAAAACAGATCAAAGACCTAAATGTAAGACCAGAGACTGTAAAACTCTTAGAGGAAAACATAGGCAGAACATGCAATGACGTAAATCAGAGCAAGATCCTCTATGAACCACCTGCTAGAGTAATGGAAATAAAAACAAAAGTAAGCAAGTGGGACCTGATTAAACCTAAAAGCTTTTGCACAGCAAAGGAAACTATAAGCAAGGTGAAAAGAGAACCCTCAGAATGGGAGAAAATAATAGCAAATGAAACAACTGACAAAGGATGAATTTCCAAAATATACAAGAAGCTCATACAACTCAGTGCCAGGAAAACAAACAACCCAATCAAAAAGTGGGAAAAAGACCTAAGCGGACATTTCTCCAAAGAAGACATACAGATGGCTAACAAATACATGAAAAGATGCTCAACATCACTCATTATTAGAGAAATGCAAATCAAAACTATAATGAGATATCACCTCATACCAGTCAGAATGGCCATCATCAAAAAGTCTACAAACAATAAATGCTGGAGAGGGTGTAGAGAAAACGGAATGCTCTTGCAGTGTTGGTGGGAATGTAAATTGATACAGCTACTATGGAAGATGGTATGGAGATTCCTTTAAAAAAAACTAGGAATAAAACCACCATATGATCCAGCAATCCCACTCCTAGGCATATACCCTGAGGAAATCAAAATAGAAAAAGACACATGTATCCCATTGTTCATTGCAGCACTATTTACAATAGCTAGAACATGTCTATCAACAGATGAATGGATAAAGAAGTTGTGGTACATATATTCAATGGAATATTACTCAGCCATAAAAAGGAACACATTTGAGTCAGTTCTAATGAGGTGGATGAACCTAGAACCTTTTATACAGAATGAAGTGAGTCAGAAAGAGAAAGAGAAACATCATATTCTAACACACATATTCGGAATCTAGAGAAATGGTCAGAGAAGGCAATGGCACCCCACTCCAGTACTCTTGCCTGGAAAATCCCATGGACGGAGGAGCCTGGTAGGCTGCAGTCCATGGGGTTGCTAAGAATCGGACACAACTGAACAACTTCACTTTCACTTTTCACTTTCATGCACTGGAGAAGGAAATGGCAGCCCACTCCAGTGTTCTTGCCTGGAGAATCCCAGGGATGGTGGAGCCTGATGGGCTGCCGACTGTGGTGTTGCACAGAGTCGGTCACAGCTGAAGCGACTTAGCAGCAGCAGCAGCAGAGAAATGGTACTGAGGAATTTATGTACAGGGCAGTGGAGAAACAGATATAGGGAATAGACTTATGGACATGGGAATAGGGGAGGAGAGGATGAAATGTATGGAAAGAGTAACATGGAAACTTACATTACCATATGTAAAATAGATACCCAACGGGAATTTGCTGTATGGTTCAGGAAACTCAAAGAGGGGCTCTATATCAATCTAGAGGGATGGGATGGGCAGAAGATGGGAGAGAGGTTCATAAAGGAGGGGATATATGTATTCATATGGCTGATTCATGTTGAGGTTTAACAGAAAACAAGTTCTTTAAAGCAATTATCCTTCAATTAAAAAAATTTTTTTTAAGTAAGTTCTCTAATCAGAGGTTTTACACTTATCTACAAGGCGCTGCATAATCGAAACCCCCTTTTACTTCTCTGATCTCATCTCCTACTACTCTCCCTTGTGCTTACTTTGTCCCAGTCACCAATGTACCTTGTACTTCCTTCAACAAAGCAGGTACATCCCTCCCTCAGGACCTTTGCTTTCCCATAATGTCTACAAAGCTCCTTCTCTCGGGTCTTTGCTTAAGTTCACTTTCCCCAGCATTCATTTCTCTTTCAAATTCTTCTTCTCAGAGCCCTTGGTAGTCTGAGTGTTCCTCCCAACTCCCAAGATCGAGCACTGAGGCTATTTCTCTCCCTTCTGTTTGTTGATCCATCTTTAAGCTTTCTTTTGAACAAGTCCCCCAGTTTTATTTTTTTTTTTAAGCAGTTTGAAAACTGCTTGTCTGTGAGGTTAGAAATAAAAAGCGGAGATTAGTGTCTGTGAATGGGTTTTACTTAGAAATCATAGCAAAAGCACTGAGCCCTTCCATTTCGTGATCACAGACATATTCCCTATTTCACAGCCTTGAGGATGGAGCCCTTTATTTTCTTGGGCTCCAAAATCATTGCAGATGGTGACTGCAGCCATGAAATTAAAAGACGCTTGCTCCTTGGAAGAAAAGCTATGACAAACCTAGACAGCATATTAAAACCAGAGACATTACTTTGCCAACTAAGGTCTGTCTAGTCAAAGCTATGGTTTTTCCAGTAGTCATGTATGGATGTGAGAGTTGGACTATAAAGAAGGCTGAGCACTGAAGAATTGGTGCTTTTGAACTGTGGTGCTGGAGAAGACTCTTGAGAGTCCCTTGGACTGCAAGGAGATCCAACCAGTCAGTCCTAAAGGAAATCAACCCTGAATATTCATTGAAAGGACTGATGCTGAAGCTCCAATACTTTGGCCACCTGATGGGAAGAACTGCCTCATTAGAAGACCCTGATGGTAGGAAAGATTGAAGGCAGGAGGAGAAGGGGACGACAGAATATGAGATGGTTGGATGGCATCACCAACTCGATAGACATGAGTCTGAGCAGGCTCCAGGAAATGGTGAAGGACAGGGAAGCCTGGTGTGCCGCAGTCCATGGGGTTGCAGTCTTGCTGTGAGGACTGATGTGATGCTGGTTACAGCATTTCTACCATTGCCAGCCCCAACTCAAGCACTGGCTCAGATATCAGCATTTTGTCTTCTCTCAGCATGGTATGTCTTAGCAATCTTGGCATTCTCCTGGCATTCTAGTTGTGACCTCTTTCCTATGGCAAGCTCTGCTGATGAGTGGGGTTTCATTCAGTGTTGGCAGCAGTATTGAAATCCACATTCCACAGTATTGGAATCCACACGTAAAAGCAGTTACATGCATACGTGCTAAGTCACTTCAGTCGTGTCTGACTCTTTGTGACCCAATGGCCTGTGGTCTGCCAGGCTCCTCTGTCCATGGAATTCTCCTGGCAAGAATACTGGAGTGGGTTGCCATTCCTGTGTCCAGGGTATCTTCCCAACCCAAGGATCAAACCCGGCTCTCCAGCATTGCAGGCAGATTCTTTACCTCCTGAGCCACTAGGGAAGCCCCTAGATGAGCTAATTTCCTGGATGACAAATAAGTAGATAAATAAATAATGTAATTTCAGATAGTGGTAATAGTGCTATGAATAAAATTAAGTAGGGCTATTCCCCTAATGATGAACCCTTGGGTTGTTTCCAGTGTTTCCTCTTTCAAGCGTTACTGCAATGAACATCCTTGTACTTTTGCAAATGTATGAATATTTATATTGTATAGATTCTGAAAGATGGTCATATAACCATATAATCAAAATTTTAACAGATAATGCTAAATTGGTCCCCTGTCTATTCTAATATTGTAGTATATGTAATATAATTAAGATCTGTAATATATTTATGTTTTTAATAAAATATTTGTATTACTTTTAGTTATACTAGGAATATAGAATACAGTCTCTTTGTTGAAAAAATTTAACAAAGGCTAAAAAGCCTCATGTATTCACCAACTTGCAAATTTTTGCCTCTCTCAAAAGTTTTTAAAACTCCTCTCTCCTAGTTTTTTTTTTTAATTTATTTATTTTTAACCAAAGGATAATTGCTTTACAGTATTGCATTGGTTTCAGACATCAACATAAATCAGCTATAGCTCTCTCCTTGTTTTAATTTTTATATCCCTGGGGTTGAGCACATTTCCTCAATTTTTGACCATTTCTATTTCTTTTTTCTATTTGGATGGCATAACAAAGACTGCTGGTTACCTCCTATGACCCATTCTTCCTTTATCTTTAGTAATAGGAACCCCAGCTTTTACATAGGTCCATTGCTGCCAGCATCCAGAAGATTATATTTTCTGGGCTTTCTTGGAGCTAAGTATAACTATGTGTTTTAGCTAATAATACATAAGCAGAAGGGCTCGATGTAACTTTCTGAAGCCTCCTTCAAGAGAGAAGGCACTCCTTCATCCCTTCACCCAATCTGTATATTGGAACATGGAAGTAATAACTGGAGCTCTAACAGCCATCCTAGGGGACTGTGAGCTCAATGAGCCAGAAAATCTGGGCTCTGAGCATTTGGTGGAGCTACTGTAGCAGCCCTCAAGTTCTTTTGCATAAGAGAGAAATTTAACTTCTGTTTTCTTTAAGCGTTCTTATTTTTTTTGCTGTTATATACAATGTAGCAAATGCTTTTTATTTATTTATAGGAGTTCTTTGGGTTTTAGATACTCATTCTTTATTTATGAAAATTGTACATTTTCTTCCAATCTGTAAGTCCTCTCCCATTGTCAGTTTTTAGTTTTGAGGCCAAATTTTCCTATCTGATTTTATGGCTTTTTTATTTGATTTGATTTTTTTTTTTTTTTTTGCTAAGTTTTGTTTTTCTTTTTAACTAACTTTTTAATGGATGTCTTTCCTGTCCTGAAGATAAAAAACATAGTAATCTTACATCTTCTTATATGTTCTTATAATATTTAGGTCTTTAATTCATCTGGAATTTATTTTTCTAAATAGTGTAAGGGAAAAATCTTGTTCAGTTGGCTATTCATTTGAATAATTTTTCTAGTAAGTGGCATGTCAGATTACTAATTAATAGTTTATCTATATATGTATAGATTGGTTTTAGTACTCTACTTAGTTCCACTGATCTTTGCTTCTGTGCCATTAATACACTTTTAACTACTATATCTTGATAATATATTTTGATTTTTGGTAGGCACGATCTTCTTTCAGCTACAGCACAATATTTATAAAACATATGTAAGATGTAAAGCATAGCAGTACAATGAGCATTACCCACTGCTCAGTTTAAAGGAAAAATATTATTACTATTTTGTCTTAGTCCTCTGACCCCAAGCTTCTCTGCACTCTTCTTTCATATTTTCTCTTCCATGTGAAATTTTAGAATTAGCTTATATATTGATCTTAGAATCAATCCATATAATTGAAGAAAATAATAGTTTCTGTTATCAATAATGTCTTTTGGAAATTAATAAACTAACTAAATGTTTTTCCCATTGAAAAAAACTTGGGTTGTTTCCATGCCTTAGCTATTATAAAGCTTCAGTGAACATGGGAGTTTGGATATCTCAAGTTAATGTTTTCATTTCTTTCAGCCCAAAAGTGGAATTGCTGGATCATATAGTAGTTCTAATCTTTTGAGGAACCTCCACGTTGTTTTCCATAGTGGCTGCACCAATTTAGTTTCCTACAAAAAGTGCACAAGTGTTCCCTTATCTCTGCATCCTGGCCACTGCTTATTATTTGTTGTCTTTCTGGTAATAGCCATTCTAACAGGTATGAAGTGATAATTCATTGTAGTTTTGATTTATATTCCTCTGATAAGTGAATTCCTCTGTACCTATTGGCCATCTGTATATCTTCATTGGAAAAAATCTCTATTCAGATCCTCTGCCCATTTTTTGATCTGGTTGTTTGTGCTTTTTTACTCTTGTGTGAGTTCTTTATATATTTATATATTAACAGCTCACCAGGTAGCTGATTTGCAAATATATTCTCCCAGAGGTTGCCTTTTCATTTTGTTGATGGTTGATGGTTTCTGTTGCTGTACAGATGCTTTTTAGTTTGATGTAACCCCATTTGTTTTATTTTTGCTTTTGTTACCTTTACTTTTGGTGTCAAATCCAAAACAACATTGTCAAGACCGGCGTCACAGAACTTACCACTTGCGTTTTCTTCTACGAATTTTATGGTTTCAGGTCTTACATTCAACTCTTTTATCCATTTTGAGTTAATTTTTGTGTATGGGATAAGATAGTGGTCTCTTTTCACTCTCTGGCTTGTGGCTGTCCAGTTTTCCCAATGTCATTTATTGAAAAGATTGTTCTTTCCCCATTACATGTTCTTGGCTCTTTTTTCATAAATTAATTGACCATATATACATGGGCTTATTTCTGAGCTCTATTCTGTTATATCGATCTGTGTGTCTGTTTTTATTCCAGTACCACACTGTTTTGATTACTATAGCTTTGTAATATATTTTGAAATCAGGTAGTACGGTGCTTGGAGAAGGCAGTGGCACCTCACTCCAGTGCTCTTGCCTGGAAAATCCCATGGGCGGAAGAGCCTGGTAGGCTACAGTCCGTGGGGTCGCTAAGAGTCAGACACGACTGAGCAACTTCACTTTCACTTTTCACTTTCATGCACTGGAGAAGGAAATGGCAACCCACTCCAGTGTTCTTGCCTGGAGAATCCCAGGGATGGGGGAGCCTGGTGGGCTGCATCTGTGGGGTCACACAGAGTCGGACACAACTGAAGTGACTTAGCAGCAGCAGTATGGTGCTTCCAGTTTTGTCTTTCTTTCTCAAGATTGCTTTTGGCTATCCAGGATCTTTTGTGGTTCCATACAAATTTCAAGATTGATTGTCAGCTGGTAAAGAATCCGCCTGCAATGCAGGAGACCCTGGTTCGATTCTTGGGTCAGGAAGATACCCTGGAGAAGAGATAGGCTACCCACTTCAGTATTCTTGGGCTTCCCTGGTGGCTAAGATGGTAAAAAATCCACCTACAATGTAGGAGACCTGGGTTCAATCCCTTGGTTGGAAAGATCCCCTGGAGAAGGGAATGGCTACTCACTCCAGTATTCTTACCTAGAGAATTCCATGGACAGAGGAGCCTTGCAGACTACACCAGTTCATGAGGTCACAAAGAGTCAGACATGACTGAGGGACTTTCACTTTTACTTTTCACTTTGTTCTATTTCTGTGAAAAATGCCATTGCAATTTTGATAAGGATTGCAATGAATCTGTAAGTTGCTTTGGGTAATATGGGCATTTAATCAATATTTATTCTTCTAATCCATGAGCATGGAATATCTTTCTATTTATTTGTATCTTCAGTTTCTTTCATCAGTGTCACAGTATTTTAGTGTACCCCTCTTTTACCTCCTTGGTAAAATTTATTCCTAGATATTTTATTCTTTTTAATGCAAGTATAAATGTGATTTTTTTTCTCTTTCTCATAGTTCATTATTAGCATATAGAAATGCAACTAATTTTTGTATATTGTTTGTGTATCATGCAAGAAAGGAAAGTGAAAGTGAAGTCGCTCAGTCGTGTCCGACTCTTTGTGGCCCCATGGACTGTAGCCTATCAGGCTCCTCCATCCATGGGATTTTCCAGGCAAGAGTGCTGGAGTGGATTGCCATTTCCTTCTCCAGGGGAACTTCCTGACCCAGGAATTGAACCCGGGTCTCCCGCATTGCAGGCAGACGCTTTACCGTCTGAGCCACCAGGGAAGCTCACATAATACCATAACAGAAACAGTTTTATTTCTTCCTTTCTGATTTGGATTCCTTTATTTCTCTTCCTTCCTAATTGCTCTGGCTAGGACTTCAAGTAGTGTGTTGAATACATGTGGTAAGAGTGGGCATCCTTTTCTTGTTCCTGATATTAGAGGAGATGCTTTCAACTTTTTACCATTGAGTCTCATACAGACTGTGGGTTTGTCATATATGGCCTTTCTTATTTTGATTTACATTTCCTCTTCTCCCAGTCTGTTGAGAGTCTTTATCATGAATGGGTCATGAACTTTGTCAAATGCTTTTTCTGCGTTTATTAAGATGATCATATGCTTTTTATCCTTCATTTTGTTAATGTGGTGTGTCACGTTGGTTGATTTGTGGGTGTTAAACCATCCTTACATCCCTGGAATAGATTCCACCTGACCATGGTATATGATTCTTTTGCTGTATTGTTGATTTTATTTTGCTAATTTGTTGAGGATTTTCATCTTGTATTTGTTCATCAAGGATATTGATCTCAAATTTTCTTTTTTTTTTTTAGTAGTATTGCCAAGTTGAATTACATGTAATGCTGACCTCGTAAAATGAGTTTGACTATGCACTTATGATTACCTAATCTGTGACAAAGGAGGCAAGAATATACAATAGAGAAAAGATTGTCTCTTCAGTAAGAAGAGAAAACTGAACCATATAAAAGAATGAAGTTAGAACACTCTTAACACTATACACAAAAATAAACTCAAAATGGATTAAAGACCTAAACGTAAGGCTGGACACTATAAAGCTCTTAGAGGAAAGCATAGACAGAACACTCTTTGACGTAAATTGCAGCAAAGTCTTTTTAAATCTATCTCCCAGGGGAATGAAAAAAAAAATAAAAACAGATGGGACCTAATTAAACTTGAAAGATTTTGTATGGCAAAGCAACCATAAACAAAACAAAAAGAAAACTCTCAGAATGGGAGAAAATATTTGCAAACAAAACTACTAACAAGGGATTAATCTCCAAAGTATACAAATAGCTCATGCAGCTCAAATATTTTTAAAAAGAGACCAAAATAACCTAATCAAAAGTGGGCAGAAGATTTAAATAGGTACTTCTCTAAAGACATACGTACAGAGGGGCTTCCCTGGTGGCTCAGAGGTTAAAGCGTCTGCCTGCAGTGTGGGAGACCTGAGTTCGATCCCTGGGTTGAGAAGATCCCCTGGAGAAGGAAATGGCAACCCACTCCAGTATTCTTGCCTGGAGAATCCCATGGACAGAGGAGCCTGGCGGGCTACAGTCCACAGGGTCGCAAAGAGTTGGACATGACTGAGCGACTTCACTTTTTTTTTTAAAGATGAAAAGATGTTTGGCATTGCTAATTGTTAGAGAAATGTAAATCAGAACCACAATGAGTATCACCTCCAACTTGTCAGAATGGCCATCATCAAAAAAAAAAAAAAAAGAAAACTACAAAAAATAAATGCTAGAAAGAGTGGGAAAAGGGAACCCCCCTCCTACACTGTTGGTGAGAATGTAAATTGGTACAGCCACTGAAGAACAAAGTGGAGGTTCTTTTAAAAAACTGAAAATGGAGCTATCATGTGACCCAGAAATCCCACTCTTGGGGATATACCTGGAGAAAACCATAATTTGAAAAAAATACATGCCTCCCAGTGTTCACTGAAGTACTATTTACAATAGCCAGGACATGTCATTGACAGAGGAATGGATAAGGTAAATGTACATATATACAGTGGAATATTACTCAGCCATAAAAAAGAATAAAATAATGCCATTTGCAGCAACATGAATGGACTTAGAGATTGTCATACGAGTGAAGTAAGTCAGGGAAAGACAAATACCATACAATAGTACTTATACGTGTAATCTTAGAAAAATAGTATAAATGAACTTATTTATAAAACAGAAGTACTAGTCACAGAAGTGGAGAACAAACTTTTGGTTACTAGGGAATTGGGGAAGGGATAAATTGGGAGATTGAGATTGACATATACACACTACTGTATATAAAAGAGATAACTAATAAAGACCTGGAGCTTCCCTTGTGGCTCAGATGGTAAAGAGTCTGCCTGCAATGCAGGAGACCCAGGTTCAATCCTGGGTGGGGAAGATCCCCTGGAGGAGGGTTGGCAGTCTGCTCCAGTATTCTTTACTGGAGTATCCCATGGACAGAGAAGCTACAGTAAGCTACAGTCCGTGGGGTCGCATAGAGCCAGACATGACTGAGCGACTGACACATACACAATAAGGGCCTACTACTGTATAGCACAGGGAACTTTACTCAGTACTCTGTAATGGCCTATATGGGAAAAAAATTTTTAAGTATATATATGTATAACAGATTCACTTTTCTGTTTGTTTCAGTTGTATAGCAAAATGAATCAACTATACTCCAATAAAATTTTTTAAATAATAAAGTGAGTTTGGAAGTAGTCCCTCTTCTTCTTCTTTTTGGAAGAGTTTAAGAAGGACCATTATACTGTTTTTAAGTATTGGTCTTAGTTGTAAGTATAGTTTAAATTGTACTCATAGTGGACTGTTGGTTAAAGATGGAACATGTGTGAAACACATGTCAGAATATAATAAATTAATGAAGCACATGAAAAATGATAATTCTGTAAAACTGTCTCAAGATGCTTTTATGGAATATGTAATTTGCATTCATCTGATCAAAATTTGTATGAAATACCAAGATGTTTCTAATACTTAAAAAATTATGATTAAAAGAAGCTGGGTGAAAGGTATAAGGGAATTCTCTGTATTCTTTTTGTAGTTCTTCTGGAAATCTATAATTATTTCAAGATATAAAGGTTTTTCAATCATTTTAAATTAAAAAAACACTAGCCAACATGCCTTAGTTTAAAATTAGTTTAAAATCATATATGCATTCATATATGTATATAATTGACATTTGCTATTTCCTATTCTTAAAGCTACTGCAGAGAAAAATAATTCAGGTTTGTTAACTAAGTAAAATACTAATAGGAAGGTAAAAATACTATATTGAATATTATGAAACATAGAAAGGGTCTAATCAAATTAAGATGCTTTCATTTCTAAAATGGATTGTCAGTTGTGGATTCCATGTGGTATGAAATAAGGAAGAGGTTTGCCCTAAAAAGAATTCATCTTCAACTTACTATACAACTAGTATTACAGACAGCTGGATGTTTATTATATCAATAATTGAGCATACTCTATTTAGATACTTAAACTTCTAAAAAGGAAAGATTTAAACACTTGAAAATGTGAAAAAAAATTAAGGATTATTCTATCCAGCTGACTTTTTGTTTAATGGTGATAAATATCTATAGTATATGTTTGCTGAGAACTTCTCTCAAAGAGTACATGAAACCATTTTCTACCTTGATATTTAAAAACTAAACCTCCAAATTATCAAAATAATGTGTAGGCCTGGTCACTGAAATTGTACTGATTGATGTCAGATTGTGCCTGGATCCAGAATGGCCAGCCTGGAAAAGACATGTACCATCATCCAAATGTAGGGACAGGATGTATCACGTGATGTGGCCATTTAATTGAAGAGCACAGCATTGCTGCTCACTTTCAGAAGGGTAATAGTTTCCTCTCTTTCAATGCATGTTGTCACTTTGATCTTAAAACTGGGCAGATAGATACATGTATTGCAAAGATTACAATGTCCACAAGATTCTAGTCTGCTTAAAGAAAAAAAATGTTAAGTATCCATTACACAGTGTGAAGTTTTTTGGTTACAGATTAAATGAAGAAAGACCAGGAGAGGGAAGCCAGTAGAGTGTTATGAAAGCAAGAGCTGAAAGAAAAATGGAGACAGAGTATCAATGAAGGTATATGTTTGAATGTCATAGAAAATGATTAGCTATAAGGAATAAATATCCACTTAAAGATATATTAGTAAAAAGGTTACTTATAGTAAAATATACAGAGAGCATGTCAGTTCACTATAATTTTAGAAACTGAGCATACTACTCTTTCTCTCTGTATTATATGTACTCTTTTTTCTTAACCCCAGCTTCTCCTGCCGTATTACTCATTATGAATGCCCCCAAGCAGTGGTCTAAAAACGAAAGATTTAAATACTCAAAAATAAGAAAAAGGTAAAATAAGGGTTATTCTATCCAACTGGCTTTTTGTTACAGCCTTCAGTTCTGTAGACTTTAAGACCCAGAGCTCTCAGCTAATTGACAGTGTTTCAGTGCTTTAATTTCAAGTCCCCAGTAGAGAAAACAAGGTTGGCCTACCTTGAGTCAGTGTCCCAACTAAACTTGACCAGAGATTGGAAAGCATGTGACTCATCAAGTTGTCCCACCAAGCTGTGGAGAAGGCAAGTCTCTAAGAAGTAGGCTGTTCTATAGAGAACATCTATAGGATGCTCTCCTATATCTCTTGTTCAGTATATAGGGGAGAAGACCAGTTGGAGAAGGAATGGATTAGTGCCCTGAGCTCTGAGAAAAAGAGGGGATTATAAAATATATACACCCCCACACAAAAAAATAAAAGTGTAAAAGTCTCCTAAGTGTAATCTTCCTAGGAAGAGTTAGGTCAGTTTACATAAATCTCAGCAGTATCTTTCTGGATCCATCTCTTAAGAGTAATGGAAGTCAAAAACAAACAAAACAAAGTGGGACCTATTCAAACTTCAAAGCTTTGCACAGCAAAAGAAAACATAAGAGACAGCCCTCAGAATGGGAGAAAATATTTCCAAACAAAGCAACTGACAAGGGTTTAATCTCCAAAATATACATACAGCTTGATATCAAAAAACTCAAACAACAAAGCAACCCAGTCAAAAAAATGGATAGAAAATCTAAATAGACATTTCACCAAAGAGAACATTCAGATGGCCAAAAAGCACATGAAAAGATACTCAACATTGCTAATTACTGGAAAATTGCAAATCAGAACTTCAGTAAGGTATCACCTCACACTAGTCAGAATGACCATCATCAAAAAGTCTACAAGTAATAAATGCTGGAGAGTGTAGAGAAAATGGAACCTCCTACACTGTTGGTGGGAATGTGAATATGTAGCCACTATAGAGAACAGTTGGAGAAGGCAATGGCACCCCACTCCAGTACTCTTGCCTGGAAAATCCATGGAAAGAGGAGCCTGGTAGGCTGCAGTCCACAGGGTCGCTAAGAGTCAGACACGACGGAGCGACTTCACTTTCACTTTTTACTTTCATGCATTGGAGAAGGAAATGGCAACCCACTCTAGTGTTCTTGCCTGGAGAATCCCAGGGGTGGGGAAGCCTGGTGGGCTGCCGTCTATGGGGTTGCACAGAGTAGGACACGACTGAAGTGACTTAGCAGCAGCAGCAGCAGCAGCAGCATAGAGAACAGTACAGAGGTTCCTTAAAAAACTAAAAATAGAGCTGCCATATGATCCTGCAGTCCCCCTCCTGGGCATATATCCAGAAAGAAACTGTAATTCGAAAAGACACACGCACCCCAGTGTTCACTGAAGCACTGTTTGCAATAGCCAAGACATGGAAGCAACCAAAATGTCTATCGAGAGATGAATGAATAAAGGAGATATAATATATATGTGTGTCCCATGGACGGAGGAGCCTGGAAGGCTGCAGTCCATGGGGTCGCTGAGGGTCAGACACGACTGAGCGACTTCCCTTTCACTTTTCACTGTCATGTATTGGAGAAGGAAATGGCAACCCACTCCAGTGTTCTTGCCTGGAGAATCCCAGGGACGGGGGAGCCTGGTGGGCTGCCATCTATGGGGTCGCACAGAGTCGGACACGACTGAAGCGACTTAGCAGCAGTAGCAGTAGCATATGCATATATACATATATACGTATACATATACATACAGTGGAATGTTGTGTGCGTACTCAGTTACTAAGTCATGTCCAATTCTTTGTGACTCCATGGACTCTAGCCTGCCAGACTCCTCTGTCCGTGGGATTTTCCAGGCAAGAATACTAGAGTGAGTTGCCATTTCCTCCTCCAAGGGATCTTCCAATCCAAGGATTGAACCCATGTCTCCTACATTGGCAGGCACATTCTTTACCACTGAGCCACCTAGGAAGCCACAGTGAAATGTTACTCGGCATTAAAAAGAATGAAATAATGTTATTTGCAGCAACATGGATGGATCTAGAAATTATTCTAAGTGAAGTAAGTCAGAGAAAGATAAATAGTCCATGATATCACTTATATTTGGAATCTAAAAAAAAGGTACCAATGAATATATATGTGAAACTGAATCACTTTGCAGTACACTTGAAAGTAACACAACATTGTAAATCACCTTTGCTTCTCTGTTTCAGTTTTAAAAAAATCAATTAGGTCAGTTTACAAAATGAACCACCCACTGTCCATTCTATAAGCCTATTCAACTTTGTTGTCCTGATAGGAACAACAGGAATGAGGGCCTTGGGAGATGAGATAAAGTAAATGATTAAAACTTTAGGAATATAACCAAAAATTTCCACAAGACCTGTAGTATAATGTCTGTCAAGGTGTAGATAGATACCTTGGTCTAAAGTCTGTTTCCCAGCTACAGTCATGATAAAAGTTTGTTTAAGCAGATGACAGATCAGACTGAAAAGCTCCATTAAGTTCCATCCAGCTCACCAAGGTTGGTAAACACCAGCATTCAAGTGTCCTGGTCCTCCCACTGCAAAGTAATAGGGTTGGGATTGTCTTGAGCCCCTCATGCATAGTGCAGGTGAGTAGTAGCAAGGGCATTCAGAAGGAGGAGCACTGCCAGGGGTAGATGTACAGAGTGACAGTACTAACCAGCAGAAGTACTGGTTAATGGTACCATTTACCAGTGTGGATGTGTCACTTTTCTTAAAGGACCAAGACCTAGTTGGCAGAATGTTTTCAGATGCTTCAGTAAGAAAATACCTGTACAGGAGTGCATTCTGTAGGATTTGGACATGTGTTACTCAAGTTTGGAGATCAGGGTGGTACATGGCCCCCTTATTGGTGAACCAGAAATCTGCTGATGAGTAGACTTTTATGAAAGCGCTTTCCTAGCAATAGTACGAGAATAGTCGATCCTGCTTTTGGCAGGCAGTCTTTCTCAGTGTATATTGGGAGGGAGTGCTGCTGGGTCAGGCAGCTCTAGTGGATTGTCTTCTGTACATTGTCTCTCAGTATTCTGTCATATGGGCCAGGGACGCTGCTCTTAGATACAGGGCATGTACTAAACCTCTTTATCAGGTAAAAGAAAGGTTAGGCTAAGCAGTTGTCAGAAGTGTCCAAGAGGGCCACCTCATTCTAGATGGTGTCAGTCAGTCCCTCCTGAAACCGGTTTTCTGAAAAAATAAAATAACAACTAGTTTTAAAAGGTGACTTTGTTCCCAGTCCAAGTCGTATCTGAAGAATCAGAAATGGTAGTATGTTAGCAGATTGCTTCCTTCACTTCCTCATTAAGTTCTTCCTCTATACCAAGCACTGTACTACTGTTGGGATACTGTAATGAACAAGCAAACAAGATCCCTGCCTCTGTGGAGGTTACATTCTATTGCAGGGATAAATATATTAAATGTGTAAACAATAAATAAAATAATTATAGATACTGATAAGTGCTGATACAGACAATAAACTGAGTAATGGGATGAAAGTGAAAGCTGCTCAGTTGTGTCTGACTCTTTGAAACTCCATGGACTGCAAGGGAAGCCCTAGCATACTGGAGTGGGTAGCCTATCCCTTCTCCAGCGGATCTTCCTGACCCAGGAATTGAACTGGGGTTCCCTGGTGGCTCAGAGGTTAAAGCATCTGCCTGCAATGCAGGAGACCTGAATTCGATCCCTGGGTCAGGAAGATCCCCTGGAGAAGGAAATGGCAACCCACTCCAGTATTCTTGCCTGGAGAATCCCATGGACAGAGGAGCATGGTGGGCTACAGTCCATGGGGTTGCAAAGAGTCGGACACGACTGAGCGACTTCACTTTCACTTTCTTTCACTCCTGCATTGCAGGTGGTTTCTTTACCAACTGAGCTATCAGGGAAGGGTAGAGAGTAATGAAACGGGACCTTGGTCAAGGAAGAAATGTTTATTGGAGGAACCAAAACAGAGGCCAAGGAAGAACAGAACAAAATGAGGTCAGGAAAGTGGTAAGTAGATTCTGGAGCTATCTTTGGCCATGGTAGAGGAGTTTAGATTTTGTTCAGAATGGAGTAGTAACCATTGTTGTTGTTGTTCAGTCGTTCAGTAGTGCTGACTCTTTGCAACCCCATGGATTGCAGCGCTCCAGGCTTCCCGGTCCTTCACCATCTCCCAAAGTTTGCTCAAACTCATGTCCATTGAATCGGTAATGCCATCCAACCATCTCATTCTCTGTCAGCCTTTCTCCTGCCTTCAATCTTTCCCAGTATCAGGGTTTTTTCCAATGAGTTAGCTCTTCCCATCAGGTGGCCAAAGTATTGGAGCTTCAGCATCAGTCTTTCCAGTGAGTATTCAGGGTTGATTTCCTTTAGGATTGACTGGTTTGATTTCCTTGCAGTCCAGGAGACTCTCAAGAGTCTTCTCCAGCAATCCAGTTTGAAGGCATCAATTCTTTGGTGCTCAGTCTTTTTTATTGTCCAGCTCTCAATGTCCGTACATGACTACTGGAAAAATCTTAGCTTTGACTATATGAACCTTTGTAGGCAAAATAATGTCTTTGCTTTTTAATACACTGTCTAGATTTGTCATTGCTTTTCTTCCAAGGAGTGGAAGTGAAAGTGAAGTCACTCAGTCATGTCTGACTCTTTGTGACCCTGTGGACTGTAGCCTACCAAGCTCCTCTGTCCATGGGATTCTCCAGGCAAGAATACTGGAGCGCGTTGCCATTTCCTTCTCCAGGGAATCTTCCTGACCCAGGGATCGAACCTGGGTTTCCCCACATTGGAGGCAGACGCTTTAACCTCTGAGCTACAGTCATCATCGACATTGATTTTGGAGCCCAAGAAAATGAAGTCTGTCACCATTTCCATTGTTTCCCCATCTATTTGCCATGAAGTGATCAGACTAGATGCCATGATCTTTGTTTTTTGAATGTTGAGTTTTAAGCCAGCTTTTTCACTCTCCTTTTTCACTTTCATCAAGAGGCTCTTTAATCCCTCTTCACTTTCTGCCATAAGGGTAGTGTCATCTGCATATCTGAGGTTATTGGTATTTCTCTCAGCAATGTTCATTCCAGCTTATGCTTCATCCAGCCTGGCATTTCACATGATGTACTCTGCATATAAGTTAAATAAGCAGGTTGACAATATATAGCCTTGACGTACTCCTCTCTCAGTTTGGAACCAGTCTGTTGCTCTGACTGTTCTGTTGCATCTTGACCTGAATACAGGTTTCTCAGGAGGCAGGTCAAGTGGTCTGGTATTCCCATCTCTTTAAGAATTTTCCACAATTTGTTGTGATCCATACAGTCACAGGCTTTAGCATAGTCAATGAAGCAGAAGTAGATGTTTTCCTGGAATTCTCTAGCTTTTTCTGTGATCCAATGGATGTTGGCAATTTGATCTCTGGTTCCTCTGCCTTGTACATCTGAAAGTTCTCGGTTCATATTCTGTTGAAGCCTAGCTTGGAGAATTTTGAGCATGAGCTTGCTAGCATGTGAAATGAGTGAAGTTTTGTGGTAGTTTGAACATTCTTTGGCATTACCTTTCTTTGGGATTGGAATGAAAACTGATCTTTTTCAGTCCTGTGGCCACTGCTAAGTTTTCCAAATTTGCTGGCATATTGAGTGCAGCACTTGTAACAGCATCATCCTTAGAATTTGGAATAGCTCAGCTGGAATTCCTCCACTAGTTTTGTTTGTAGTGATGCTTCCTAAGGCCCACTTGACTTCACACTCCAAGATGTCTGGCTCTAGGTGAGTGATCGCATCATTGTGGTTATCTGGGTCATGAAGATCTTTTTTGTATAGTTCTGTGCATTCTTGCTACTTCTTCATAATAGCTTCTGTTTCTGTTAGGTCTGTATGATTTCTGCCCTTTATTGTGCCCATCTTTGCATGAAATGTTCCCTTGGTATCTCTAATTTTCTTGAAGAGATCCCTAGTCTTACCCATTCTGTTGGTTTCCTCTATTTCTTTGCATTGTTCACTTAAAAGAGCTTTCTTATGTCTCCTTGATATTCTCTGGAATTCCGCATTCAGATGGGTATATCTTTCCTTTTCTCCTTGCCTTTTGCATCTCTTTTCTCAGCTATTTGTAAGACCTCCTCAAACAACCATTTTGCCTTTTTGTATTTGTTTTCTTGGGGATGGTTTTGATCACTGTCTCCTAGACAGTGTTACAAACCTCCTCCATAGTTCTTCCAGCACTGTATCAGATTTAATCCCTTGAATCTGTTTGTCACTTTCACTGTATAATCATAAGGGATTTGATTTAGGTCATACCTGAATGGCCTGGTGGTTTTCTCTATGTTCTTCAATTTAAGTCTGAATTTTGTAGTAAGGAGTTCATGATCTGAGTCACAGTCAAGCTCCCATCTTGTTTTTGGTGACTGGTAACCATTGGAGCATTTTAAATAGGAGTGTGATTCACTGATTTGTGTTGCTCTAAATGTGCTGTTTGGAAAATTACTGGAGTATGAAGAGGCAACATTGAAAGCAGAGAGACCAATTAGAAGGCCAGAATGATAGTGCAGGTAATAGAGCTGGATAATTTGGGCCAAGATTGTAGCAGGATTCTAATTAGAAGTGATTAAAATTGAGAAAGGTTTTGGCAATAGGGTTGATAGGCCTTAGTGAGCTTATTGAAGGAGGAAATGGCAACCCACTCCAGTATTCTTGCTGGGAAAATCCCGTGGACAGAGGAGCCTGGCAGGCTACAGTCCATGGGGTTGCAAAGATTCAGATATGACTGAGCGACTGAGCACAGTGAGTTTATATCCTAGGTATGGCCAACAAATGTGTCAAGATGGCCATTGCACTTTTTTGGACTTACAAAACACTTACCAAGGTATCTGTAAAAAGATCTATTGCCCCCACAAGTTATTCCGATTGTGTGTGTACCAGCTATACTGGGTTGTCTGTGTATACAGTAAGGAATTAGTAATAAGTAAGCGGAAAATTCTGAAAGAGATGGAAATACCAGATCACTTGACTTGCCTCTTGAGAAACCTATATGTAGGTCAGGAAGCAACAGTTAGAACTGGACATGGAACAACAAACAGACTGGTTCCAAATAGGAAAACGAGTCCGTCAAGGCTGTATATTGTCACCCTGCTTATTTAACTTATATTCAGAGTACATCATGAGAAACACTGGGCTGGAAGAAGCACAAGCTGGAATCAAGGTAGCCGGGAGAAATATCAATAACCTCAGATATGCAGATGACACCACCCTTATTGCAGAAAGTGAGGAGAAACTAAAAAGCCTCTTGATGAAAGTGAAAGAGGAGAGTGCAAAAGTTGGCTTAAAGCTCAACATCCAGAAAACGAAGATCATGGCATCTGGTTCTATCACTTCATGCGAAATAGATGCGGAAACAGTGGAAACAGTGTCAGACTTAATTTTTTTGGGCTCCAAAATCACTGCAGATGGTGACTGCAGCCATGAAATTAAAAGACGCTTACTCCTTGGAAGAAAAGTTATGACCAACCTAGATAGTATATTCAAAAGCAGAGACATTACTTTGCCGACAAAGATCCATCTAGTCGAAGCTATGGTTTTTCCAGTAGTCATGTATGGATGTGAGAGTTGGACTGTGAAGAAAGCTGAGCCCTGAAGAATTGGTGCTTTTGAACTGTGGTGTTGGAGAAGACTCTTGAGAATCCCTTGGACTGCAAGGAGATCCAATCAGTCTATTCTAAAGGAGATTAGCCCTGGGTGTTCTTTGGAAGGAATGATGCTAAAGGTGAAACTCCAGTACTTTGGCCACCTCATGCGAAGAGGTGACTCATTGGAAAAGACTCTGATGCTGGGAGGGATTGGGGGCAGGAGGAGAAGGGAATGACAGAGGATGAGATGGGTGGATGGCATCACTGACTCAATGGACGCGAGTCTGAGTGAACTCTGGGAGTTAGTGATGGACAGGGAGGCCTGGTGTGCTGCAATTCATGGGGTCGCAAAGAGTCAGACATGACTGAGCGACTAAACTGAACTGAAGCCCTTGCTAGACCTCATCTACAGGGAAACAGAGGGCCATTAGTCCCACATCTAAAATGCCAACTGAATGAAGAACTTTGAGAGTGTCTCAGGTTCTCATGTCTTTCAGGCTGAATGACAGGTGGTGAGGCAGGCTTGGTGGTGGCCCTTGACTTGGACTTATCAGCTCAGTCTAACATAACCATATGTATGCCCAGAAAATAAAAGCAAGTCCTGAACAATCTCACTTGTTCTGTTACAGCAAATAACTGTTTGTTCTCATCTCTTCTACTCTCAGATTTCTGACTCTGTGGTCAACCTCTGTACCCACTTCTAGCCTTCTTGTTTGGACACCCGTTATGTCTCCCCCTGGAACCTGGTTCTCACCTCTGCTTTCCTGTCTGATCCCAGCATCCTCTTTCCCAGCTCCCTACTCTCCCAAACACAAGCTGTTAAAATTTTTTCTGCTGAAATCATGGCCACAGAGGCCCACTAATGTGGTGGCTCAGACTTGTGCCCCAAGGATTGTTTTGTTTAGTTGGTTACTACTCTGCAGCCCAAAAGACCACAACCTTTTGCCTGAAATTGACTTAAAGATAGACAAGTGCTTCCTGCACTCTTCCAGTGGGCAGGCTCAGAGATTTGCTGAATCTGTGCAAAAGTGAACCAATGATCTTTTTTATAGTATGATTTCAACTGAGATACATTAAGGTTGATTAAATACAGGGGATCAATTGGCTCAGTAAATAAGATATTAAAACTGTATCCAGGGCACAAACAAAGAAATGGGGAAGCACAGAGTTCTTTCGAGAGACACGTGAAAACTAAAAATTGGCAGCTCAAAATAATCTGCATTTCCTTCTTGCCTGTAGGAATTTCAATTTGGCTGTTCCAGATATTTCCATTTGCTCTGTTCCTTTCCCCCAGTTGAATTTTGGGGTGCTCCGCAGCATCTAACAATTCATATATTAAGAAAGTAACACTGAATTCTTGCTTTATGCCGTGCACTGGCTCCACATTGGGGATACAAGGATGAGTAAATTGCAGTGGCTTTCTGACTCATTTCTACTTCTGCTTCCCTAATCCATCACACTGCCACCTGAATCCCATCATCTCCATTCCTGAGAAACTTAGCAGTGCTATAAATGCTTAATAAATACCTTGTGAATAAATGGAAATTACTTCCAAGTTTCTTTTATTCATAGAATCTTTGCAATAAACTTTTGTATTTCTTTTCCTCCAAATCAAATCTCATATTTCACACTTATTAATACATTAATTTTTTTCCTTTCCCTGATGGTTGCAGCTCTTTCATGTTTACAGTCTTCTGCATTTTTCATTTCCTTCATTGCTTTAATCTTATAGGTCTCTTGTTCTAGAGGAAAAAAATTAAGCTACATGCTTGGCTTTATGGCATGTTGTATGTATAGCTCTGCTTCTGGATGTGATGCCATGTGTGTATATGCCTTTAACTATTTATCAGCTTTATTGTTGAACAAGCCCATTGTCTTACTTATGCTTATAAAGTTTGGTAATATACTGTGACCTAAAGTTCAGATAGGTAGCTTTAACATTATTCATTGGTCCTTGAGGGTCTACATTTTACCCTATTAATGTATCTTATGTATTTTGTTTGGCTACTGTATGTGTCACAATTTCACCATTCACTAATAAATGCATTAAATTATCAAGGTTTCTGAAACACAAAATTAAGATTAAAAAAAGAACCTTTTATGTTCTTTTTATCCAGTTACTACAAAGAACTTCAGTGTTCTATAGATTTATGTCCATCCTTCCTTTTTCACTCCTTCCGTTCTTCCTTCCTTCTTACCATCCTTCCATCTTTCTGTCCTTCCAGCCTTCTTTTCTCTTTCTTGTTCCTGCTGAGATTTGAGATATTTCCTTCCCTATATGTTGAGAAATTTGAAATTATGGCAGGGACTCAAGTACTGTCTGTCCCACCTCCTTTGGCTTTAATATGGCCATGATGTAAGACAGAGGGGCTTTGAAGTTAGAGAAAATTATGCTCAGTCAGTTTTTCCACTTTCTAAGTATGTAATGTGAGCAAGTTTTTTTTTTTTAAACTTAGCCTCAGTTTACTCATCTGTGAAATAGAGATAACATTGTGTTCAGTGCTGGCATAAAAATAAATTAAAAAACGCATTTAAGTGTTCAACACAATACCTAGCATATGAATACTTTTGAAGTGATAATACTAATCTTCCCTTTGCATGTCCCGTTCGAGAAGGATCAGTCAACACAGCAGCATGCCTGTGCTTCTCCCTCCCAGGCATTCACACATACCTCTCCCCTGCATCTAAGGAATACAAGCCCACAATAAGAGTACTCAAAGAAGTATTCCTAGTTCTCTTTCTTGCTGTCTCATTATCTGCTGGTGATGGTAGCATAATTCCTGGAGAGGATGGTCTTTTGCCTGTTGAATGACCATCTTCTTGACTTGGCCAGTGGAGTCCTAGAGAGGATGTTCTTATTCTGAAAGTGAAAATCACTTCAGTCATGTTCAATTCTGTGGTCCTGTGGACTGTAGCTCTCCAGGCTCCTCTGTGCTTGTAAATCTCCAGGCAAGAATACTGGAGTGGATTGCCATTCCCTTCTCCAGGAGATCTTCCCAACCCAAGGATCAAACCCAGGTCTTCTGCATTGCAGGCAGATTCTTTACCAACTGAGCCAGCAGGGAAGCCCACTTAACTCTCAGCTCACTAGCACATTTTGGGTAAATGCTGCTCCTGCAGATGTGTGGCTCTTAAAATATACTTTTGGATGTTCTAAAAGCTTAGGGTAAGATCATGGGAGAAAGTGGCTGAGACAGAGTAGAGAACAAATCAGTATGTTTAACATTGTAGAGAAAAGGTCCAGAACCGAAGAGCCAGGATATCAGATGGATTATCTATTTGACTATCAAAATCAATAGGAAATACACTAGAAATACTGTTGGAATGACAATGAGCCAAAAGCTACAATCAAGGAATGAAAGGGAGTGACTTTGGGGAGCCTTAAATCCTGCAATAAGGAAGGCAGGTGGGTGATAGAGGTGAATGGTATGTGACTCAGAGCAGAGGATTTAGGGGGAGGCAGGCAGAGAAGCAACGCAGAACAAGAAGGGCTTCTACCAGGCCTCATGTTTGAAGGGTGTGGAAGAGCCATCATCTAAGAGGGCTACAGGGAAAGCAGCATCCTCAGGGAAAAGTACAGATTCAATTTAAATAAGAAAGTAGAGGAAGTTGAAGAAAGTGTCAGAGAAGAGATTCAAGATCTGGGGAATTTGCTGATGTCTACACATATGTTCTATAGGGCTCAGTGATGGGTTACAATTTCTGGAGGTAAGATAGAAGCTTGGAGTCCATCGTCGTCATCATCATCTCTCCCTTGCATACATCCTCAGGTCCTTGCCTCCCTCTCACTTCAGCAGCCTTGCCTGGCTAATCCACAGCACTGATAAATCCAATTCTTTGCCTGTTCCATGCCTATAAAACCATGTGGCTGGGTGCTTGTCAAATTAATGATCATAACCTCAAGTGGGCCCATAATGCTGCCTGGCAATCATACTAGATTTCCCTAGTCATTTTCTGTTTCATTTCCCCTAGATGATTATTGCATGTCTTCAGTCTCCTTACATGTTTCACCATCTCCTCCCTACTCTTCGCTTTCAACTGTTGACCTTACTTCCTAGTTCAGAAAAGAAACAGAAGAAAAAAGAGCTTTCAAAAGCTTTCACCGCCACACGTACCCACTCTTTGCCATAGTATCCGTATACTCTGCTTTCTTTCCTATTAACCTAACTGCTTTGTAAGTCTTTCTCTTATATCGGTTTTACCTCTCTGAGTCATTGTCTTATACATGAAAATATGCTTGTATTGCATATTTAAAATATGCAATTTTAAAAATAATTCTCCTTGACTCCACCTTCCTCTCTAACTATAGCCTTATTTCAGTTAAACTTCACAGCAAAACTTTTTGGAAGAGTTGTCTATATCCTATCAATAGTTTCTGTCTTCCCATTCTTTTTGTTTGTTTGTTTTTTTAACTCGAGCCAGTCATATTTCTGCTTCTAAAATTTCATAAACACATTTCTCTATACTTACCTGGTTTAACATTCAGGAACAGAGTTAACCAGTCTCTCCTCCTTGAAATACCTTATTCACTTTAAAATATTTGTCAAGAACTGTGCAATATCTTAGATTTTACCCTGTTTGTAAGCCAGCAATTTAGCTTGCCAGTGTCATGAATGGTGTGAGGTGAATGTGATAACCACTACACTACAGAAACTCCATTAGTTTCATGGATGGTGGTAGAAGGCATAAGACTTATGGATCAGAGACAGGTAAATTGTCTGTAATAAACACAGCAATAGCAGTAGCCACAGTAGGAGTCTTTTTGTACTGGTTCCCTTAGCCCCAGTCACTCTGAGGCAATGTGAAAGGGAGCAAACTACAGCTACCGGCATGGTAGGCTGTTTTATTAGAAAGGAAGCCTGATCTTAGAGAATGCAAATCTTTTATGATGGGCAATTAGCATGCCTTCTCTTTGCTCCAGAGGGAAGCAGTATCAAGTGTTCAAGGTCATTTGCTATACAGACATTCTTGAAAAAGATCATGTGGAACTGTCATATTATATAACATATCTTATCACTAATTATCAAGACAGGCAGTGCCTTGCTTGCAATATGTACAGAAACATGAGAGACCCATGGAGAGCTGTCTCACAATTCCTCCCTCTCTGACCGCTGCTTTTCTGTCTTCTCTGCTGATTCTGCTTCATTCCCTCAGGCTCTAAGTACTGTAGCCATTAGCTCCTGTAGCTACTTAATTTAAATTTTCAACTATTCAGTTGCATTAGCCATGTTTCAGGTGTTCAGTAGCCACATGAATGGCACAGATATATAAAATATTTCATCATCTCAGGCAGTTCTATTGAACAGCACCTAGGCTTAGCCTTTGTTGCTTCTTCTTATTCTGTTCCTATATAGAAACAGAGATTTCTGTAGAATCTTAAAGAAAAGATTTATTTTAGGGTATATATGTATTTCTTTTCTTTCTATATTCCCTCCCTTGGTGATCTCATCTAGTCTCAAGGCTTTAACTATAAGTCTCGGATTTATACCAGCCTAAATCTCTCCCCAGAAGTCTAGGTTTAATTCTCTAACAGCATTCTGCACATCTTTATCTGAATGTCTAGTAGGCACCTCAAAAGTAACAGCCAAAATTGAATTACTGACCTTGCCACCACTGCTTCATCTCCCACCAATGAATTGGTTCTTCCTGCAGTCTTCCCAGTCTGAATTATCTCAGTTTTCTTCTTCCAATTGTTCAGGAAAACAAACAATGATTTTAAAAAAAATCAACCCTTAGATTCACTCTTGACCTCTCTCTTTTCCACAAAGCCCTCACATGTGTCCCATTGGCTCTTGTTTCAAAATATATCCAGGATCTGACTTTTCACCTTTCCTCTACTGTCACTTGGTTCAAGCCAACATCATCTTTTGCCTGGAATATTCTAAGGAAATTTGGCCCCCTTTTTTGGTCTCCCTACTTCTACCCTTGTCCCCTGTAGTCTGTTCCCATAAGAGCAACTAAAATGATCTTGTTTTAAAAGTAAGTCAGACCATGTAATTTCTCTCCTTAAAATTCCTTAGTAGCTTCCTATCTCACTCAGTAAAAGTCAAAGTCTAGTCACACTGGCATTCTCACCTTGCTAAAATATTAAGACATGTTCCCACCTCAGAGCCTTTATAATTGATATTCTTTCTATCATGCCCCCTTCCCCACAACCAAGCTCCACACATTTGCTTTTTCCCTCATGATACTGACTTATTGAAGAGACCTGGCCAGCTGTCTTACAGAATGAGCCATATCATGAACTTCTTTGTTTACCTATGGTGGTTTAAAATTTATTTCTCTATTGCCTATATTTCCTATAATTGAATGTTAAATCTGAAAGTTTGATTAAAGCTAAATATTCTTGGCAAGAAAAGTCCATGCATGATATTCAGGCTTCATATTGTATCCAATTGGGAGGTACATATTATCTGATTATCCCACCATTAGTGATTCTAAGTTTAACTAAGGTGTTATGGTGGTGACTTTCAGATCCCTTCATTATAAATTTACATTTTTACCTTTGTGATTAACAATCTGAATGGTGAATGTTATTTTTTTAATCACATGATTTTTAAAAATAATTTTGAGCTATTTGTATTTTTCAAAAAAACTATTTTTTAGAGATCCATCCAATATATATTGGGTTGGCCAAAGAGTTCATTCAGTTTTTTTCTATAAGATGGCTTTAGTAGGGCTTAGTGTATTTAACTTCATTCAACACAGTTTTGTTAGGTTGTATTGTTACAGCTGTCATATCAGCGCACATTTTTTAGAAAACTTACCAAAATAGGTGAATTTTTGTGTAGCCATTTTAATATTGAAAATGGAAGAAAAGAAGCAGTATTTTCAGCATATTATGCTTTATTATTTCAAGAAAAGTAAAAATGCAACTGAAATGTAAGGAAAGATTTTTGCAGTGTATAGAGAAGGTGCTGTGACTGATGGAACATGTCAAGTGAAAAGTGAAAGTGAAAGTCGCTCAGTTGTGTCCGACTCTTTGAGACCCCATGCACTATACAGTCCATGGAATTTTCCAGGCCAGAATACTGGAGTGGGTAGCCTTTCCCTTCTCCAGGGGATCTTCCCACCCCAGGGATCGAACCCAGGTCTCCTGCATTGCAGGTGGATTCTTTACCAGCTGAGCCACAAGGAAAGCCAAAGAATACTGGAGTGTGTAGGCTATCTCTTCTCCAGTAGATCTTCTCAACCTAGGAATCGAACTGGGGTCTCCTCATTGCAGGTGGATTGTTTACCAACTGAGCTATGAGGGAAGCCTGAACATGTCAAAAGTGGTTTGCAAAGTTGCATGCTAGAGATTCTTCGCTGGATGATGCTTTATGGTAGAACAGTTGAAGTTGATAGCGATCAAACTGAGACATTAATTAAGAACAGGCAACACTACACTAAGGGAGATAGCCAACTTAGTCAAAATATCCAAATCAGTAAACATTTGAAAGTCATTTACACCAGCTTGGTTATGTTAAATTGCTCTGATCTTTGGATTCCACATAAGTTAATCGAAAAAGAACTTCTTAACCATATTTACACATGTGATTCTCTACTGAAACATAACCAAAACATTCCGTTTTTTAAGACAAATTGTGATAGGTGATGAAAAGTAAATACTGTACAATAATGTGGAACAGAAGAGATCATGGGGCAAGCAAAATGAACCACCATCAACCACACCAAAGGCCAGTCTTTATCCAAAGAAGGTGATGTTATGTATACGGTGGGATTGGAAGGGAGTCCTCTGTTATGAGCTCCTTCCAGAAAACCAAATGGTTAATTCCAGCAGGTACTGTTCCTAGTTAGACCAACTGAAAGCAGCAGTTGATCATAAGTGTCCACAATTTGTGAATAGAAGCTCATAATCTTTCATCAAGATAAGCAAGACTGCGTGTTTCTTTGATGACCAGGCAAAAACTGTTACAGCTTCACTGGAAAATTCTGATTCATCCACCATATTCATCAGATATTGCATTCCATTTATTTCGGTCTTTAAAAAATTCTCTTAATGGAAAAATATCAATTCCCTAAAAGACTAAAAAGCACCTGGAACAGTTCTTTGCTCAAAAAGAGAAAAAGATTTGTGAAGATGGAATTATGAAGTTGCCTGAAAAATGGCAGAAGATAGTGGAACAAAACAGTGAATACATTGTTCAGTGAATTCTTGGTGAAAATGAAAAATGTGTTTTTTATTTTTATTAAAAAACGGAAGGAACTTTTTGGCCAACCTAGTAAAGCAGATAACAGCAGAGCTATTCTAGTTGCAGTGGGAAGTGGCTAGTATTGGCAGCTTCCAAGGGAACTCTGACGAGCTCAGTTTGTAATTCACAGAGCCCAGCCAAGCGCTGGAGGAAGCGAGGCCTGAAGAGGGTCCATGAAGTCTTAAGGTGGCCTAGCGTCTTATGAGAAAGGGTCAGTGTGCTTTGTGTTAGAGCACAGTGTGTCACTTCCTGGGAAAGCCGCGGTTATGGATGGTCACCAGAATGGCACTTGGTTTTTCCTTGGCAGTCCACTCACTGCTTTTGGTTGTCTGGGTGCTGTCTTTGACATTCTATCTGTTCTGCAGATGTGAAGATTTGAAATTACTTCATTTTTAGTGTGTGTTGGGCTGCAGTCTTTCCTTTTTTTTCCAGCTTCCCTTTTGGAAATTCTTCATCCACAAAGAATTCCAGAATCAGACATTATTCATCTTGTGTCTGGAACACTAAAATCTCATGAGCTTCCATGTCTTACCTCTTTCCACCTTTAAAATATTGAAAATACTGCCACAGCTGAAGTCGGTTTTATTATTTGCTTGCTGCTTGCTTCCTTTATGCACCTTTCTTATCATAGAGCTTTACTGTGCCTTAGTAAAGAGCTGAACAAGTAAATTTGGTATGTCCACAGATTGTATCTAGGATGTATGCCATTGATTTTCATTTTCATGAAAAGGTGTTTTCCTATCTTAAGTGGAAAAGGCAGATAATAAACTATAATTGTCTCACTTTTGTTTTAAAAATTGATAAATATTTGCAAAATTCCACATGTCTATTTATGTGTATGTTTATGTGTGTGTTGAAAGTCAAAAAGAGAAAATCTTCATATTGATACTGTCTCTGGGTGTGATCTTTATTTTCCTCTTTGTATTTTCTCTTTCTCTTTTTTTTTTTTCCAGCAGTCATGTCTTATTTCTTAGTCATTACTTTTACAAAGATTAAAACTGTTGTTTAAGAAATAAGCAGTTATTTAACTTCAATCTGTCAAATCCAAGCCACGTTCAAAGCAGTTCCAGACTCCTTCTCAGCTACTGCCATCCATGCCATCTTTGGGGACTTTTCTCTGGTCTGTTATCGTCCCATTCAAGCAAGTTTTCCCCTGACTCAGGCTTCTATTTATTTTATTCCAGGTTCCTGGTCATCACCTAGAATTGCCCACTTGCCTCTGGAGAGCTTCTCTGCTCACTTGTACCGCAATAAACTTGTCAGAAAAAGAAAGGTGGATGTAAAAATTATGTTCTAAAAGGAACTGTCACTAGAATGTGATTTCCATCAAGGCCCAGAAGTGCCCCCCAGTATATCCCTGTATACCCCAGTTGAATGGATTGATTTATTCTTTTTTTGCCTCATTTATTTTGTCAGTTCCTATAGTCAGGAGCTTTGCTGATTTTCTGTGATACCCTAAACATTTGGGGTACTTAGTATACATTAATAAATAGTCCTTTTTTCTTTTTAAAGATCCATAATTACTTAATAAAACTGAATGTAGGATCTGTTGTCAGCTTTGGCCAGAATTTGTACTTGCACAGGGATACAGAAAAGAACAGGATTTAAAGATAACTTATGGATTTCCCTTGTGACTCAGTGGTGAAGAATCTGCCTGCCAGTGCAGGAGAGGCAGGTTCAATCCCTAATCGGGAAAGATCCCACATGCTGTGGAGCAACTAAGCCCATGCACCACAACTTTTGAGCCTGTGCTCTAGAGCCTGGGAGCCACAACTACTGAGCCCACGTGAGGCTCCACAGCAAGAGAAGCCACAAGAGTGAGTAGCTCCTGCTCCCCACACCTAGAGAAAAGTCCACACAGCAACAGAGACCCAGCACCAAAAAGAAAGAAATTTTAAAAAGGAAATAAAGATAACTTACATTCAGATTGTACTCATAGATTCGTGATCACAGGGAGTCACATAAGCCTTTGAGCTGCCTTCGTTTGCAGCCTCACTGATTCTCTTCTGAAATCTCTCTGCAGAGCCCTTCTGCCTGCTCTGCCTGGCTTTGGTCTTGCCTCCCCAGCTCTGTCCTCCGCAGCGCTGCACAGTGATATGCCCTCAGTGTAAACCTGACTGAGTCCCCCCACCCCCAATGAAGCCACTCGGGGATTCTCTGATGCTGTTGCCTCTTCCCCACCCCTTTAGTGGTAGCACCTAGAAGCCTCTCTTCACACTTGACATTGAAATAACACCAAACTCCCAGGAGCTCCTCATATCTCCCAGGCCACCTCCTCCTGTCTGGCCCTCTTTATCCACAAGGCATCTTCCCTTTCTTTCAGCAGCCACTGCTTCTGATCCATTCCAAACTGGGCTTGGCAGTCCTGCTCTCTGGGGTGCCTTCCTTGATATAAAAAATATTCTTTTCTCTGCCTACTTACACTGTAAGCTCACTTGAGGCAAAATTATAGGATTTGTAGTTTACTTGTCTTGAAGAGTACCTGGCTTGTAGTAGCATCAAATGTTTATTAAGCTGGGTTGTATATATGTTCTTCTAAATCATCCAAATAATTTTCATCTACAGAATGTGATTTTATCTTTATATAATCTGCTCCAAAATAAGAAAAGCCTTAGAAAAGGGAAATATATGAATCAGAATAACTTAAAGTACTACCAGCAATGGAGATAGCTATTGTTGATGTTTTGGAATGTATTATAGAGAATTTTTTAATTATAAAATGATCAAAGTTTAACCACCAGACTTCCCAGGTAGCTCAAAGGTAAAAAGTCCACCTACCAGTGCAAGAGATGCAGGAGATTCCAGTTTGATCCCTGGGTCGGGAAGATTCCCTGGAGAAGGAAATGGCAACCCACTCCAGTATTCTTGTCTGGCAAATCACATGAGCAGAAGAGGCTGGTAGGTTACAGTCCATGGGGATGCAAAGTCAGACGCGACTGAGTGAGTGAGCATGCACGCATGCACAAAGTTTACCTTCATTATTTGCCACTTAGAGCCAATACTCAGAAATCAGTAGTTTTGCAAATTACATGCGTTAAAAATTAATAGCCAGTTCAGGGACTTCCCTGGTGGTTCAGTGGCTGAGACTCCGTACTCCAAATGCAAGGGGCCCAGGTTTGATCCCTGGTCAGGGAACTAGGTCCCACATGCTACAACCAAGAGTTCACATGCCACAACTAAAGCTCTTGTGTGCCTCAGCTAAAGCCCAGCACAGCCTAATAAATAAATATTTTTAAAAAATTAATAGCCACTTTATTGTGCTTCCCATATCAAAAAAAATACAAAATAGTTTTTAGGTAAAATGTTGCTTTTTTGTAATTCAAAGCAAGAAAGAATGTTTTGCTTTTCTTGTGTTCCCTAGACCCCCGAACCATCTCTTGTCCTATTTTTCCAGAAGAGAAGGCGAATCCCAGTGAGGGCATTGGCTTGACCGTCTTACTGAGCTTGTCAGTGCGGAAGTAGAAGCTTGGACGAGAAACTCCTGCCTGCCCACCTGGTGCTTTTTCCCTCAGCCACATTTCCTCCTTCTCCACTGAAGTAAAGAAAAAAGTAAGTCTTTAAGCACTTCCTAGTTCCTGTATGCTCAAATTAGGCCTGCTGCTGAGATGTTCTTATTTTACTTTTAGTCTCATCAAGACATCAGCGTTAAACCTAGAACATTAATTGTTCTTTCATGTTCATATATATAATTTCTTCGAGCATCAGAAAAATATTGCCTTCTATGAGATTTCTTAATTTATTTTCTCAACGATTTTTGAAGTGAACACAACAGATAAAATATTCCAGGTCTCCTTTTTTTATCCTACAAGTAGCTCTATAGTATATGTTTTTGTATCCCTCTAAATTGTTCTCTTGGGATCAGTTTCCATACTGAGTCATCCACTACAGAGTGCCGGTGTTTTCCAGGCAGATTATCTTATTATCTCTAAATGACTCATTCCTTCTGAATCATCACACCTTATGTACTGTGTTAAAAAAAAAAAAAGTTTTAGGCACTTTTCTACAATTTTTCCTTATCTAGTCTCCAGAATGTCCTATTTAAATAACACGGATATTCAAACAGTCATCCCTTGTGTCTATGATTTATGCAGATCATTTTCTTCTTGAACCCTTCCATCAGCTGAGATAAGTGGTGGAAGTTCTTTACCTCATACTCTCTGCTCCAGGTGTTTCCTGAAATAGAACACACAAATAGCAACATAAAAATTTGTGTAACATCATTCTCTATTTTCCATCATTATATGTATGCTGTTTAAGGTTTTATTAACTCCTCAAATTTCTACATGAAATTAGGGAGAAACATGTACAAAAGAAAAGTATAGTTTTAATGTTTATTGGTACACAAGCTCTTTGGAATTCAGAATGTTGGAAGAATGTAGCACTTTCCTCCCTTGACTTCCATGTCACATTTGGCTGCTTCTCTTCCTGCCTTTTGAAAATGCATTCTCTGTCTCCTTCCTTGCATCCTTCTCTTCACCCTGTACATATCAGCCTTCCTCAGAGTTTTGTCTTTGTCTCATTTCTCATTCTGTGCAGATCAGTCTTGTCCACTCTTTTGGCTTTAAAACCTTTATCTGACACTTACTCCCAAGTTTTTATTTTCAACTCCTGTCTCTTTACTGCCATGTATATTCGTCTGAATGGGAAGTATCTCTTCTGGATGCCCTATGAAAACAGCCCATGCCTGAAGCTGAATTTCAGTTTTCTCACCCTTCTTCCATCACATTAGCTAAATAAAGGGTAAAAATTATGTGACCATCTCAACAGGTTCAGAACAGATATTTAACAGAACTAAACCACCTCATGAGATTTTTTAAAAATCTCAACAAACTAGAAATAGAACTTTCTCCATTGAGAATAATGTTTGCTGTGGGTTTGTCATATATAGCTTTTATTATGTTGAGTTATCTTCCCTCTATTCCTGCTTTCTGGAGAGTTTTTATCATAAATGGATGTTGAATTTTGTCAAAGGCTTTCTCTGCATCTATTGAGATAATTATATGGCTTTTATTTTTCAATTTGTTAATGTGGTGTATTACATTCATTGATTTGCAAATATTGAAGAATCCTTGCATCCCTGGGTACATATACACAATGGAGTATTACTCAGCCATTAAAAAGAATACATTTGAATCAGTTCTAATGAGGTAGATGAAACTGGAGCCTATTAAATAGAGTGAAGTAAGCCAGAAAGAAAAACACCAATACAGTATACTAACGCATATATATGGAATTTAGAAAGATGGCAACGATAACCCTGTATGCGAGACAGCAAAAGAAACACAGATGTATAGAACAGTCTTTTGGACTCTGTGGGAGAGGGAGAGGTGGGATGATTTGGGAGAATGGCATTGAAACATGTATAATATCATATAAGAAACTAATCGCCAGTCCAGGTTCGATGCAGGATACAGGATGCTTGGGGCTGGTGCACTGGGATGACCCAGAGGGATGGTATGGGGAGGGAGGTGGGAGGGGGCTCAGGATGGAGAACACGTGTACACCTGTGGTGGATTCATGTTGATGTATGGCAAAACCAATACAATATTGTAAAGTAATTAGCCTCCAATTAAAATAAATTTAAATTTTTTAAAAAAAGAACTTTCTCAATCTGATAAAGGATATCTACAAAAAAACCTGCAGCTGTCATCATGGTGAAAGACTGAGTACTTTTCCCTAAGATCAGATACAGGGCAAGGATTTCTGAACTCATATTTCTATTCAGTATTGTTCTGAAGATTCTAACCAGTGCAATAGTCAGTAAGGCAGTAAGTATTGGAAAGGGAAAAAGTAGAACTCTCTAGTCTCAGACAATACAATAGTCTATATGGAAAAATCCCAAGGAATTTACCCCCCTCCCAAATCCTTTAATAAATGAATTTAGCCAAGTGGCAAGTGATAAGATCAACATACATAAATCAACTATTTTTCTATACCAACAACAAACACAGTGGAAAATGAAATTAGTATAACAGTACCATTTGTATTAGCATCATAAAACATGAAATATTTGGGAGTAAATTTAATGAAAGGCCTATAGACGTTGCTTAGAGAAATGAAAAAGCATGTGAATATATGGAGAGATACATTTATGTTCATGGATTATAATGACTGGAGACTTGATATTGTTAAGGTCTCCATTGTTACCAGTGATTTAGATTAAATGAAATTCCAGTCAGTACCCCTGCATGTTTCTTTTTGAAAATAGGCACAGTGATTCCAGTATCACTATGGACGTGTAGAGGACCTAGCATAGCCAAAACAAATCTGAAAAAGAAGAAATGGTGCATTTACATTATTATCTTAAGGCTTACTATAAAGCTACAATAATTAAGACAGAATGGTATTAGTATATACAAAGACAAAAAGAATAGAGAATCCAGAAATAAATCTATATGTATGGTGATTTGCTTTTCAACAGAGGCTCCAACACAGTTCAGTGGGGACAGGATAGTCTTTTGAAGAAGTGATGCAGGATAATGTTGAAATTCAGCTTCATTCCATACATGAAAATTAATTCAAAATAGATCATCGACCTAAACATACACTTGAAACCTTAAAGCATCTATGACCTTAAGATAGACAGAAATCTTAAGACAGGATACAAATTTATTAATGACAGAAGATAATTTGATTAATTGGATTAATAAAATTAGTAGAATTAAAATCTCCTGTTCTTCAAAAGCTACTGCTCAGAAACTGGATAGGAAAGCCACAGACCGAGAGACAATATCTACATCTAAAATATGTAAATGAGCTTTTATTCTAGTCAAAAGCAACCCAAAAGATTTGAATAGAAACTTCACCAAAAAAAGATGCATATGAATTGCTAATAATAACCATATGACACTTTGTTGTAGAGCAGAAACTAGCACAACATTATAAAGCAACTGTACCCCAATATTTTAAAAAGCGTATGAAAATTGCTCAACATCATTAGTCATCAGGGAAATGCAAATTAAAACCACAGTGGGATACCACTTCACACCTGCTGCTGCTGCTGCTGCTAAGTCGCTTCAGTCGTGTCTGACTCTGTGCAACCCCATAGACGGCCTCCTACCAGGCTCCTCTGTCCCTGGGGTTCTCCAGGCAAGAACACTGCAGTGGGTTGCCATGTCCTTCTCCATCACCCCTGCTAAAATGGCTAAAATTAAGGAAACTGACAAGTATCCAGAAGGTTGTAGGGCCCCTAGAGCTCTTGAGTGTTGTTGATGAGACCATAAAATGGCAGAACCACTTTGAAAAACTATTTTACAGGTTTTTTACATAACGTACACTTCTCATGGCTCATTAATTCCATTGTTAGTTACCCAAAAGAAATGAATGCTTATTGACAAAAAATACTTTTACTTGAAAGTTCTTAGCAGTTTTAATTCATAATAGTCCAAACTAGAAAGAACCCAAATGTCCATTAACTGAATAGATAAGATGAATTTGGGTATATTTAATTATATAGTAGAATATCTGCTAAGCAGTAAAAAGGTATATTCTATTGATGCATGTGGTAACATGGATGAATCTCAAAGCCATTATGCAAAATGAAAGAAGCCAGACTGAAAATGTATGTACATGTCTTATATACACCTCTTCAATCATGTGAAGATCGAGAACTGGCAGAACAAATCTATGGTGATAGGACTCAGATGAGCAGTTGTCAAATATTGCAGGGTAGGAAAACTGATTGGGAAGGGGCACAAAAATAGTTTTAGGGCAATGTAAATTTTCCCTCTCTTCTAGGACAGTGTTTCTTGCTAAATCTCCTTGAACTATACATCTAATATGAACATTTTTACTCTGCAAATTATACATCAGTAAAGCTGATTTAAAATAAAAGTGAGACTGTAAGAGCTGAGCAGCTTCCCAGGTAGAGCTAGTGGTAAAGAACTCACCTGTCAATGCAGGAGTTGTAAGAGGCACGAGTTTGATCCTTGAGTTGTGAAGATACCCTGGAGGAGGGCATGGCAGCCCACTCCAATACTGCCTGGAGAATCCCATGGACAGAGGAGCCTGGCAGGCTAGGGTCCATAGGGTAGCAAAGAGTCAGACATGACTGAAACAACTTAGCAGGCACTCAGAGAGCTGAGAGGAAGCTCTGTTTTGGAGTAGCATTTGTCAATTAGTGAACACAGCAGGAGTGTTTGAAAGTTTGAAAGGAATAGAGATCTTTTGTCAATTAGTGGGCTTCTGTGTAAGGTGATCATGTGATCAGATGGGCTTTCTAATCTCCAGAAAAAGAATTATTTAACCCATAGTCGGGGCTGGGAGCTGGAGATAATAAATTGGTTTTGGTGACTGACCTGGACTTGAGCTGGGATATGGAGGCTGGTGGGCTTATTCAGAAAGTAGACCTTTACTCAGTTTTAAGTCCTTTACCACCCTTTTTGTGTGTGATGGCCTCAGGTTGGTGTTTTTCTGGTTCAGGTTTTTTCACCAACAAATAGGATTCCTGTCTTAGCAGGAAAGGAGGGATGATTTTCTGAGTTTGTGGAGTAAGGGTGGGGAGAACTCTATTCCTTTCAAACTCTTAAGCACTCCCCTTGTGTTCTGTCCTTCACTATTCCATTTTCTGTGGTTCTTGGTACCTCCTAACCTGGGCCTTCTGGGGTTGTGCAGGGGGAATTGGTTTGTTTGTCATTAGTATCCCTTCCTCCTCTACCCTGCTAAGTCACTTACTATCCTGCTGCAGTTTTCTGTCTTCATATACAGTGATTTGGGGTTACTATGTCTCTTAGGTTCTTTGAAGATCGAGTTTACATTCCTATTTTTGTTCTTAATATTTGAAGGAGACCTTAAAACTGTAAAATCCGTACTGTACATTTTCAGCCTTACCAATACCAAACTCCTGCTACTTCTCCAAACACACAAACCTCTCTCTTAATTATATAGTAGAATATCTGCTATATCTCTGTACCTTTGTTGAATTCCTTTTTGCTTATATGCATGTGCGTGCTCAGTTGTGTCTGACTTCTTGAAACCCCATGGACTATAGCCTGCCAGGCTCAGTGGGATTTTCCAGGCAAGAATATTGGAGTAGGTTGCCATTTCCTTCTCTAGAGGATCTTCCCCACCAGTTAAATCCCATCTTCACCTGCTAAGGCTCTCATGCTTCAAAATCCAGTTCTCCCTCCTAACTTTTCTTGTTGGCTGCCTCTGTACCTTTGTTTCACAAGAAATCCACTTCATCGGGATGTTTGCACTGAAGGAATACCAGGAGCCACTGGAGAGAACTTGTTAACATAGTCATACACCAATTAACGTGGAAGTAATAGGAATTGTTGAATGAACGCTGAACCACTTTGAGTGCATATGAACCACTTAGACAGAAATTAGGAAAACAGACTCTGGCCCATTGTGGAGATGAAGGAACAGAAAAGATGAAAGGCTTGGGGGAAATGGGCAGGCAGTGTGCAAAAAGACCTGAGGAAGAATGAATGTAAATATTCAAAATATCACATCTTAATTTCCCTCCCTCTCTGCTTTCTACCCCTGATATAACATGTTTAGGCTGATATTTCATCAAATCAAACATTGTAACACACTGTTTTCATGTGCCATTTAGAAAGAAAAATCTCAAACTAGAATACAATGCTTTCTTATCATTTATGACTTTTTTTACTTAGTTCATTTGGACTTCTATTGACAGATATTTTTGATTATACATACCTCTTATGCATACATAGGAACTGTGCCATAGTCTTTGGGGTTTGTTGGTTTTTGAAATCTCACTTAGTGAGGGTACCAGTGACCTTCACACTGGCAAATCCAGTGGGTAATTTTTGTTTTTTCTTGCTCTCTCAGCAGCACCCAACACTGATGATGTCCATTTTGAAAGTTTCTCCTTCAACATCATTGAAAGTTGTTTCTTAGGATCCCTCCTAAGAATTCTGTTCTCTTTAACCCATAAATGTCTACGATCCTCAACCCAGAGCCCTTCTCACTGTATGCATACACTCTGAGTGACCTCTCAAAGCAGCCTCTCCCACCCAGATCTTGCTGCTGACCTGAAGGTTTTTGCATTCACATTTCATCCACTCATCACCACTTGGATGATCCATGTGTGTTACCTCTTCAAACAACACATTCAGAATAAAACCCTTCATGTTTTCTGTGACCACCTCCCATGAAACAAAAACAAAAAAACATGTTGGAAGTGATAACATTCATCCTCTAGTACCTAAATCAGAAACCCAAGATTCCTCCCTTTTTACTCTCTCCTCCTCCTTGTATGTGAATTCTTTCTCACTGACTATTTAATCAGTGCCTTCATGTTTATTAACTTCTGCCACCTACTTACTTGGTTTAGAGTCTTAGCACTTATTAAATGGATTATTACATTAGCCTTCTAATTGATTTCCATACTTTCACTCAACTGCTGGAATGTCTTTCTCAAACATAAACTTCATCGTGTTACTTCCCAGCTTAAAAGTCTTTGTTTCTTTTCCCATAGTTTTCAGAGTAAAGTTCAGACTGCTGAGGTTAGCACACAAGACAGTCTGTGGTCCAGTTCCTGCTACTCTCTGGTTTCCTCCCCTCTTGCCTGTCTGTACACTCCCCATCCCACCTCACCCCCAGTGAAATCAGCTGGAATTGTCATTGTTCTGAACTCACTGAGCCTTCACATGTATGTTTCCCTCTGGAGTATTCTCCCTCTCCTTCTTATCTAATTCTCATTAGTTAGACAAAATCTAGAACTCAAGAATAGGTACATACCTCCCTTATTTGGGGAAGCCTTTCCTGACTTTGAGGTCTGATTTAGATACTGTCTTTTAAAATGGACAAAAGGGCTTGAAGAAAGGCTTTGTGAATGAACACAAAATGTCTACTAGGTAAATAGATGTTTAGGTGCAGATTGAAACATGCACTTGACTTTTTCATCTTATCAAATTGGCAAAGATTTAAAGAGTGGTATCACTCAAGGAGAGCATGAAAAGATGGGCCCAGTCCTACAATGATATTGGAAATATAAATTTGCCATTTTCCTGGAGAGCAGAAAATGGATGTATGTTTCTAGAACCATTAAAAATAATAGGCATATACACACACTATTTTACACCTTGGAATATATCCTAAGAAAATAACTTTTTTGTAAAACATACTTTCACAAAATTTCATGATGTTCACTCATAAGAATATTAACAATGGTTATTTCTGAATTGGGATATGAGTAATTACAGTGTTTTTCTAACTTTTCTGAGAACATGTATTAATTATGAGAGCAAAATGGGAAAGAGAACCCCTACCTTTGTGCTCCTGATCCATGTTGTACTTGCCTCCCTGGTTGCCCTGATTAAATAAAGAGTGTGCTGAGGGCCATCACCAAGAATTATTCAGCATCATCCCACCAACATCTGGCTCAGAGGAGAAAATGCTGGATAAGTGAGTTATACCAGTAACAGCTAACAGTTATTGAGTATTTCCGGTGTCTTAGGCATTGTTCTAAGCATTCAACATATTCACTTAATCCTCATGAGATGGTTACTATTATTATCTCTGTTTTGCAGGTAAAACAGGCTGATAAAAGTTAACCAGCTTCTGTGAGGCCACATAGCTGTTGGTGGCAGGCGTGGGATTCAAACCCATGCAGACTGGCTTTTACTGAGAGACAAGATAGCATCATAGTTCTGAGTTAGACTGTATCTCTGATTAAGAATAATTGGATTAGATTCCATGTCTAGGATTCCAGCCGTACAATTGGGCATCAGTTGAATCATGGTGTAAACAAAAAGGCAGAATTTGATACCCACAGAATCTGAACCAAATACCAGGAGAGTAATCTTCATTTCTTTTACCTTAAAAGAAAAAACCCAAATTATTTTATACTGTAAACTTCTTATTGAAATTGGTGCCATCCCTTGGGATTTAGTTTTATGTTCCCTCTCTGTGATATTCATGTCCCTTCAAAACTTAAACTCAAAGACCTAAATTTTTAATTAGTTCCTTAGCTCCTTCTCCCACCACTTCACTTTCTCAGTAAGATTACTTATGACAAGGTCATCAGATGTCATTTTTAAAACCTATCAGTCTTCATTTTTGTTATATCTTCTCTTTTTTTTCTTCATATTTTCTTTTAAAGTCTCAGAATTTCTGAAAGCTGCCTTCCTACTATCTGGGACTATACTGTATAATATGGTAGCCTCTAACCACATATGGCTTTCAAAGAAATTATTTGGAATTAATAAGAATAGGCAAAACATTTAAACACTACTTCTCTAGGGACATATGGGGCTGGTCAGTAGCACAGGATAAGATGTTCAACGTCATTAGCTAGAAGGGAGATGTAGGTTAAAGCTCCATTGAGATAATACAGCACACTATTAGAATGACTAAAGTAGAAAATACTGGCAATCACAAATGTTGAAGAGGATGTGGAATCAGCCATCTCTCTGATACATTACTGGTGGGAATGTAAAATGGTGTAGCCACTCTGATAAATAGTTTGACAGTTTCTTCTAAAAACATGCTTAACATTCAACCTAACCATCAGACTTGTAAATGTGGTTATTTACCATAGTGGAATGAAAACCATGTTTATACAAAAACAGCAGCTTTATTTGTAATAACCAAAACTGTAAACAACATAAATATCCTTAAATATGAGAATGGGCAAACAAATTATGATACATCCATACAATCAATAGACTCAGCAATAAAAAGGGATGAACTGTTGAAATCTTCAGTAAAGTTAATGACTTTCAAAGTCATTGAGTTCAGCGAGAGAAACCAGTATCAAAAGCTTAAACACTGTATGCCTTACATAAATGTTCTTGAAATGACAGAATCGTAATGATGCAGAACAGTTTAGTGGTCTGTTTACTGTGTGATTATGAAAGAGTAGTGTGAGGGGTTCTGAAGAGTGAAGGGGTAGTTCTGTATCCTGATTGCAGTGGTACTTACTGTAAAACGAAGGGAGGAAGTAAAGAAAAGGAAGGAGTGAGTCATATAAAACTGGTGAAATCTAAATAAGGTCTGTTAATTGTCGGTGTCCTGCTTTTGATCCTTGTGATGTGGTGATATAGGATATTACCATTGGAGGACACTGGGGGAAGGGCACACAGGAACTCCGTATATTATTTTTGCAACTTTTCCTTGAGTCTAAAATAATTTCAAAATTTTTAATATTTAACTAAATAAAATTAAAATTCAGTGCTTCAGTTACAGTAGCCACGTTTAAAGTGCTCAATAGCCACATGTGGCAGATGGCAGCCATATCATGGCAGACATGGAATGTTTCCATCAATACAGAAAGTTTTATTAGGCAGCACTGGCTAAAAGCAGTATGTCTGACTCTGGCCAGTATTCTCTTCCTTGATTCCTTCAAATTCGAACATCACAACAATACTTTCTTGTATTTTCTGTCATGTTACCTTATTAACTGGTTGTTTTGCTCATTTTCAAACCTAGAGAAAGATTTCTCTTTAGTTTCTCAAATTTCAGAGAAATTAAAGAGTCTTATATCAGTTTAGGAATTTATCTGACCACTGTTTTAATAGTTTAAATTTAATATTTAAATATCCAGTTTAATCTGGGTATTTAAATTGTCTAACAATTCTGTATTTTGCTTCAGGACTACTTTTATCACCCATATTAAGATACAGTCCTGGGACTTCCCTGGAGATCCAATGATTAGGACTCCATGCTTCCACTGCAGGGGCCACGAGATCTATCCCTGGTCAGGGAACTAAGATCCCACATGCCGTATAGAATGGCCAAAACAAACAAAAATAATATAGTCTTAATAGCTCTCATCCAGTTATCCTAATATACTTTCTTGAAAGTGTCTTTTGATTTTCCTTCTCTTTTATCCTTACCCAAAAACTCTTCAAAATCATGGTTTTCTGAAAAGGCACATAGTTTTTTGTATTTGGTGCTATTTCTTCCCTGTCTCCTGGATGTACATCTTTTAAAGATGTATTTCCTTCCTTTGCTACATTCTAGTCTTTTGCCCCATAACACTTATTCCTCTTGGGCACTTTTGTATTTTCACTTAAGAATTATTGGGTAGGTACTCCCTTGTGGCTCAGCTGGTAAAGAATCTGCCTGCAATGTGGGAGACCTGGGTTCGATCTCTGGGTTGGCAAGATCCCGTGGAGAAGGGAAAAGCTACCCACTCCAGTATTCTGGCCTAGAGAATCCCATGGGGTCACAAATTATAGTCCATGGGGTCACAAAGAGTCAGACACGATTGAGCGACTTTCACTCACTCCCTTTACCATGGGTCTTCTTTATACTTGAGCCTCAGCCAACCTGCATGATATTCAGCTTTATAGTTTTTTATGAGCCACCATCTTGGATTTGAAGGCAAGGCAGTAGAGGACAAAACAATGGCTCAAGACCCATTCACATAGCAATAAAGTTGAGACACTGAAGGAAAAGAAGAATGGGGGTGAAACACTGAAGAAAAACCACAAAGAAAGGAAGAAAGAAAGAAAAGAGTGTTGGAATTACAATTTATATGTTTGTGGAAGGAAAATCTGAATATTATAGTGATATCAGTGTTCCTTCAAAATAATTCATAAGTTTACTGTAATTATAATCAAATTCCTATCAGATTTTTCTTAAAACCTGACAATGCAGAAATTCATCTGGAAGACCATCAAAGAATGTTGGAACATAAAAAGGAATCATAATTCAAAATATGAGGAAAAAAGTCAGGTAATAAAACTTAGACAACAGTAATTATGATAGTATAGGATTGGCATAAAAAAAGAGTAATAATCATTGAATCTAAAGAGCCAAGAAATATATTCTAAACAGTATGAGAATTCAACAAAACAAAGGGTTCTTCATGAATTAATTGTATTAACTATTAACCATATCTGATTTCACTGTCTCAAATACAGAAGTAAGCAAAGGATTTGAATAGAAACTTTACCAAAGAAGAAATATAACGAATAAGAAAAATAAACAGAATTTTCTAGGATTGAAGAAATAAAAATGAAAACAGTCAAGTTCTGTTTCTCATTATTAAATGGGTAACTGTTTTATTGTTAACATACCAGTGCAATTCTTTGGTATTGTTAAACCAATGCTCTCTTTCTCTGCTGTCGTCATCTCCTACCTGTTTTTATTGTTAAAATACCAGTGCAATTCTTGGTATTGTTAAACCGATGCTCTCTTTCTCTGTTGTCGTCGTCTCCCACCTATCATTGTCTTAGTCCACCTTTCTTGATGCAGTAGTGTTGAACGCTCTTATCATTTGACAGGTCGTATTGGCTCTACCTTTTAAATATATTCAGCGTTTAAGATCCCCTGGAGAAGGGGAAGGCTGCCCACTCCAGTATTCTGTCCTGGAGAAGTCCATGGACTGTGTAGGCCATGGGATTGCAAAGAGTCAGACACGACTGAGTGACTTTCACTTTCACTCTGCCTCTCCTGGCTCAGGCCCCCCGGCCTTCTTACCTCATTTACTGATGTAGCTTCTGCCTTGTTTCCTTATTTCCTGTCTTGCTCCTCTGCAGTCTCCTCTGAACACAGAAGCCAAAATTACCAACTTAAAAATGTAAGTCTGATCATGTCTTTCCTCTGCTCAGGAGACGTCAGTTGTTTCCCGGCTCACTCGCAGTGAAGCCAAATTCACCATAACAGTCTACAGGCTCTGCGAGATTTAGACTCCCACCTTTCCTTTCTGGCCTCTTCTCCCACACCGCCTACCACCTTGCTTTCCCTACTCCAGCCACGTTAGCCTCTTTGTCATTCTTTTAGTAAGTCAGGCATGCTCATACCACAGAGCCTTTTTACTTTTGGTTATTCTGCCCAAGATGAGTTAACCCCAAATACCTCCTCAACCTGCTCCCTCTCTTCTTTCAGATCTCCATTCAGATTTCAGCGAGGTCTTCCCTGACTGCCCTTTGTAACACAGCACCTTCTCATTCTTTCTAAACCCTTGCTGTGCTTCATCTTTCTCTATTGCACATATCACCATCAAAGTCAGGTTTACTTACATGTTGTTTTCTTCTTCCAGCTAGATTGTCAGTTCATTCAGGACAGGGCCTTTATTCACTGCTCTATCTCTAGCACTTGGCAGGTGCCTGTCACACAGGAAGCACTCAGTATTTATTGATTAAGTCAAAACATTGACTGAACCTTTTTATTTTGTTTTGCTTTTTAATGTTTTTTCTCTTTTTATTATTTTAAATTATATTTTTATTAGAGGATAATTGGTTTATAGTGCTGTGTTAGTTTCTGCTATACAGCAAAGTGAGTCAGTTATATAGTTTATAATAGTTTGTGTCCCTCCATCTGGCAGATATAACAGTTAGAAACATGCATATCTAACAATAGAATATCAAAATACAGAAAGCAAAACAAAGGAGAAATAGAAAGCTCAACAATAATAGTTAGAGAATTCAGTAACCTCCCCCTTTCAATAATGGATAGGACTACTGGGCAGCACTGGATTGAACCTTTTTGGACAGCAACTTCCAACATGATTTAAGTGCCCTTAAAAAAAAAAATAAGAGAATGATTAAATTCTATCCATTGCTGACAAGAGAGGGAGATCTGCATGTGGCAGAGTCTGAGAGGATGAGGTCAAGATCAGTAATAAAGGTTGTTTTTCTCTCGCAGAAAGAGTAAGAAAAGAGTTGAAGGTAAGGGAATAATTTCCAAGTGTCAAGGAAGTTGTACAATCAAGAGCAAGCACTGTGTGTCAGCCATCTTTAAGAAACCTAGGTTGATGGAAGCAACATCACCCTGTCCTGTTGATGCAGGACAGTAGCAGAAAATAAGGTTATGTGTGGATGGGAATAGTTGTTGAAAAATGAGTCGAAGAAGCTAGGCCTGCCGTGATGCATGTTAGGGATCGGTAGTGTGAATTCTTGATCTGAAAGAGGTGAGAAAGCTCTCTATATCCAAGCTAGTCAGTGTCATGTTAGGAAGCAAGGAGGTTGGGATTAGAAATGCCAACTGAGAGGCAGTTGTAACAAGGCAGAGTTGAGGTAATACTGTTACTGTTGTTAAGTTACTAAGTCATATCTGACTGTTTTGCGACCCCATGGACTGTAGCCCACCAGGCTCCTCTGTTCTTGGGATTTTCCAGGTAAGAATTCTGGTGTGGGTTGCCATTTCCTCCTCCAGGGGATCTGCCTCACTCAGGAATCAAACCTGCATCTCCTGCATTAGCAAGCGGATTCTTTATCACCGAGTCGCCAGGAAAGCTGGTAATACTACTTTAGATAATAAGGAGTGTAGGGTGTAATGAAACAAAGGCTTGAATCAAAGGTAAGCCACCAGTGATGTGGCAAAGAAAAAGATACTTAACTGCGTGTGGGATACAAAAGAAGAGGAAATGAAAGATTCTGTCAGTATTAAGAGATTGTATTTCCTTTAAATCATTTTCTTTTTTCATTATAGGTTTTCCTGTCATTCACAAAAAAAATGGATCATTTAAGCCTTTGAAGGACTCAGTTATCACAGTACTTCTATACTACCAACTGAGATTTATGACAGTACATTTATGACCATAAATATCTGCATCATAGAACTGCTGAAGAACTAAAAGAGAATATTCTTTATTCTTCTTAAAATTTATTCCTAAAAATAATCCTATAGTATTATGATATTACTAAATGAAACTAGAAAGGACAATTATTAAATTATTAGACTTGCTGATACAAGCACGCATGTGCAACAGCTACTGTATCTAACAGTTACCAAACCTCAAATTTTGATGATTTCCATTTGCGGGAAAGGTCATTATTTTGTAAGAAACCACTGAACGTTGTCAGTCAAATATATTTTTAGCTGAGTGTCATTTAGGAGAATTTACTTGAAACAAGTTCTGGAAAATTCTACATCCTACCACCCAGTGGATTTGATATTATGGCAGCAACTTACAGACTTGTGGTTAGTACTGTGAACCACTACAGCAGTGTGGTGATAGACCGGCGTTTTGAGCAAGCGATACATTATTGCACTGGAACCTGCCACACCTTCACACATGGAGTTGACTGCATTGTGATACATCATAGTGTTTGTGCAGACCTCTTACACATCCCTGTGTCTCAGTTCAAAGATACAGATCTGGACTCTCTGTTTTTACCCCATGAAAATGGGTTTTCCTCAGCTGAAGGTGACTATCCCCATCAAGCCCTCACGGGCATACCCAAGGTCAGGAAAGGATCTACATTTCAGAGTACCTGTAATTTAAAGGACATTGCAGGAGAAGCAATCAGTTTTGCCAGTGGGAAAATAAAAGAATTTTCCCTTGAAAAACTCAAAAACTCCAACCACGCCGCTTATAAAAAGGGAAGGAAAGTTAAATCTGACTCATTCAACAGGAGGTCAGTTGATTTTGACTTGCTCTGTGGCCATTATAACCATGATGGGAACTCTCCATCCTTTGGTTTACTCCGGAGTTCCTCAGTTGAGGAAAAATCTTTGTCCCATAGAAACTCACTCGATACAAACCTGACTTCAGTGTTTCTTCACAACTTCTCTGAAGAAGACCTGGTTACTCAGATTTTAGAAAAACATAAAATAGATCATTTTTCTTCTGGTACAGACATAAAGATGTGCTTAGACATCTTGCTAAAATGCTCCGAGGATTTGAAAAAATGCACAGACATCATAAAACAGTGTATAAAGAAAAAGACAGGGAGTAGCATCAATGAAGGAAACGGTAATGATGCAGTTTCTAGCTCTGAAACTGTCTACATGAATGTAATGACCAGGTTAGCATCCTACCTGAAAAAGCTACCATTTGAATTCATGCAGTCTGGGAATAATGAGGCTATAGATTTAACAGAACTGGTCAGTAATATGCCTAGTTTACAACTGACTCCCTTTTCCCCAGTGTTTGGCACCGAACAGCCCCCTAAGTATGAAGATGTTGTCCAGCTCTCAGCCCTTGACTCTGGACAGTTTCAAACTATAGAATTGCAAGATGACCAGCACAGTTCTAGAAAAACAGACACTATAAAACCCATTCCAAATAACTCCACAAATTCCTTATATAATTTAGAGAAAAGTGATCCCAGAACTCTAAAAGATGTTCAGCTTCAATCACAGTCACTAACTGTAAATCCTTTAGAAAATGTTTCGTCTGGTAATCTCATAGAAAGCCTATATATTGAAGAAGAGTCAGATGGAAAGAAAGCATTATATCAAGAACAGAAGACAGAAAATGGACCCTCTCCAGAGTTGATAAAGGTAAATGAAGATAGAGCAGAATTATCAGACCATGGTACTCATCTTAAAAAATGTCCTGCCTCAATGCAAAATGAAATTGGTAAGATATTTGAGAAATCAGTTGTTAGTCATCCTGAAGAAGATCTTAAATCTAAAGTTCCTGAAGGTGAAGAGGAAAACCACAGAGATTTTATGAATTCTAACAGCCAGGAAGAGATAGATAAATTGTTAATGGACTTGGAATCTTTCTCCCAGAAGATGGAGACCTCTCTAAGAGAGCCACTTGCTAAAGGTAAAAGCTCTGACTCTCTAAATAGTCAGAGTCAGTTGATTGGTCAGCTGCCAGGTCTTGAGCCTAAATCTAAAGTCTCCTCACCCACAGAAAAAGTGTCACCTTCCTGTCTAACAAGGATTATTGAAACCAATGGACACAAAATAGAGGAAGAGGATCGAGCCCTCTTACTGCGGATTCTAGAAAGCATTGAAGATTTTGCTCAAGAATTGGTTGAATGCAAATCAGGCAGAGGGAGCCTATCACAAGAAAAAGAGATGATGCAGATTCTACAAGAAACCTTGACAACTTCCTCCCAGGCCAATTTGTCAGTCTGCAGAAGTCCTGTTGGTGATAAAGTCAAAGACACTACCTCAGTGGTTTTGATTCAGCAGACCCCAGAGGTGATCAAGGTAAGACCTAACAATGTTCAGTCCCAAGAAGTCTCCAAAGAAATGTACTAATGTTTGCAAAATTCAGAAACAAAACAATTTTGTCAGTCATTTTATGTTCCACTAAAGCTCCTACTCTACACTAGGCATGGTCTCACTAAGTTCGGTGGAAAAAGCTAAAAAGCAAAGTCTCTATAGAGTTAAGCAGATTACTTTCAATTTCCTTCCCGACACCCTTTATCTTCTTCCTAGCTCTGTGACCAAAGGAAACTTACTTGGTCTTAATATCCTCATCTGTATAATGGGAGTAATAATGATCAAGATAAGTCAGGTGAAGCACAAGCAAGGTGCCTTACACAGTTATTTAATATTAGTTTCACAATCCTCAACCAGTAAGCCACTCTTCACTGCATGCTTTTGTGGACTACAAGCCTGTGTAGAACTTAAAATCTAGCTGGGGAAACAAAACTAACATACCAGAAAAAAGTATGTGAACCTATAAGCACATCTCTGAAAGTTTTGTTAGTGCAATAGATCTTCAAAGAAGGTAAAGATTAGAGTATATGAAATATCCTTCATCATGCAAGTGAGAATGAATGTCAGTCTAGAGTTACAAGGTAGAAGTATTTTCAGAAAGCTTTTGAATATTCCCTGCTACTGATAGCATTACTTTTGAATAATCCCAGAAAGGAAGTTATCTGCCCATTTGTAGGTATGTATATGTGTCTTAGCCCAATAGGATTCTTATTCGTTTTACATGTCCAACGCAGTTGGTAAGAGGCTCTGCTCGACCTCGCGCAGGGACCCAGACTGATGGATGTTCCATGTTCCTACAGCTGCCCCATTGCCCCATCTGGAAGATGTGGCTTAGGAGTTCACTAAAGAAGGCTAAGAAAGAAATGGAGCTTTTAGCCACCTTGTCCCACTCTTGACACAATTCCCGTCTGCTCACAGCCCAGTGATTCCAACCTGAAGTCTAAGAATCATATGGGAGCACATAGAATATTTGGTGAGCTCTGTCTCTACCATGTGAATACACTATATGTGTCAACATGTATGAATTCAGACATGAAGCAAAGTCAACAAAACTAGTTGTAAAATAATGATAGGAATAGAGGTATTTGTATTGTATGAAAAGTATGAATAAATACATGGATACATCAGGTACAGTGTTCAGAACAGTGATTAATCCATGGAAGAAGGAAGAGAGATAGAACTGAGGAAGAATGCACAAGGCCTCAGTAATATTTAATCTGGAAATGAATCACCAGTATTTTGTCATGCCATTTTGTATATCTTTAATATAATAAATTTTTTAAATGGATATTAGAGATGGCATATATATGGCCCAGTTAAAAAACAAGTTATTATTTTCACATTAATATTTTCATTAGAACAGGAAAAAAATGCATATTATCATCAGATGAATAATTTTTACCTCATATTTTTTTGTGGCTGTTGTTTTCCTGTTCACATTTTTAGTTACCAGTGACGCTAAAGTTTAAAACAGTACATATTTAAAGTATTAAGTAATTTAGGTCTAAAAGATCCTCAGTTGTCCACTGAGCATTAATGTGAAATCTCTCTGAGTCTCTTCATTCATTGATTCACAGATGGTAATACTCTTTCATTAACATGGGTCAGTGCTGAAGGGGAGAAACTATGTCAGCTAATTAGAAAAAATTTTTTAAATCCTTTCATGTACATAGGCAAGACTGATGTGCTTATTATTTTATAATAACATGAGATCTAACAGTTCTTGTGATCTGCAGTGTACCATAATATTTAAATGTGTTATCTGTTTTCCCCATTAAAAAGAAAAGTCTACCTTCTCTAATGCCATATTCCAATGTTTCACAACTGCTATGGCCAGAAACTCTTATTGTAATATAGTGTTTTGAAATTTGTTCAGCCTTCTTGCCCCATTATCATCTGTCAGGTGGTGGGGGGGAAACAGATTCTTCTAGAAGAGGTAGACTGCAGAAAGCAGAAAACGTGAACCTGAAGCCAAGAGTAGATCCCGTGCAGCATCTCTCCTGTGTGCCTGGCTGACAGCTCATAAGTGGGCCACCAGTCTAAGTACAGCTGCCTAAAAATGACACACTGGGCTCTAAATGAGCCCCCCAGTTTTTTGAGAAGTATGGACTGACTGAAATCAAAATCATATTAAATGATTCTCCCATAGGTCTTTTAAATGAGTTCCTCATAGAGCTCATTTTCTGTGAGTTCCAACCTCATAGAATAAAATTTGATGAGATTTCTTTTTTCCCATAGAGGTACATCATTTTTTTTTAATTGAGGTATAATTGACATATTAGTTGCAGGTATACAACAACCTGATATTTGCATACACTGAAATAATCCCAGTTAAGTCTTGTTGCCATCTACTGCCGTACATAGTTACAATTCTTATTACTTTGATAAGATGACTTCTTCATAAAAGTTGAAAAAATAATTCATGAAAAGCTAATTTAAAGAAACAAGCATATAAAATGTCTCAGGAAGATACTTAAGGTAAGAAAACAAAACTGTCCTTCCTTGACTCAGTTGCCTCCTTACCTCTTCATTTTTTAAATCTTTTCTTTTTATGAAATATTTAAATTCAGAAGTTGGCAAATAAATGTTTTCTATACAGGGCCAAGTAGTTAATATTATAGTCTTTGCAGGTCACAAGTTTCTGTCATATAGTCTTGTTTTTTCTCTTTTAAACAGCCTTTCAATAATGTAAAACTATTCTTAGCTCCAAGTCTTAAAAAATGGGCAGTGGGCCAAATTGTAGTTTGTCAACCCCTGTCGTAAACAAATAGAAAGTATTATGAATGACAGAAAAAGCTTTTTTATTACTCACCACTTTGCTTTAGCAAATCTTAATGCTTTGCTGTAGCTTTGCTTCAGATCTTTATTTAATATTTTCATTAATATCACCTTTTTAAAAAAAGTCACCTCAGATATAGTTGAAATCCCAAGGGTTCCCCTCCCCAGTATTCTCTCCTCTTCCAGAAGTAACCATTTCCTGAAATGTCAGTGTTTTTATCTCCTGGTCATGTTTTTATTCTTGTATACAGAGAATGAACAGAAAGTTCAGTTCAGTTCAGTCACTCAGTAATGTCCGACTCTTTGCAACCCCATGGACTGAAGCACGCCCCACTTCCCTGTCCATCACTGCAACTCCCGGAGCTTACTCAAGCTCATGTCCATCAAGTCAGTGATGTCATCCAACCATCTCATCCTCTGTTGTCCCCTTCTCCTCCCACCTTCAATCTTTCTCAGCATCAGGGTCTTTTCCAATCAGCCAGTCCTTCACATCAGATGACCAAAGTATCGGAGTCTCAGCTTCAGCATCAGTCCTTCCAATGAATATTCAGGACTGACTTCCTTTAGGATGGACTGGTTGGATCTCCTTGCAGTCCAAGGGACTCTCAAGAGTCTTCTCCAACACCACAGTTCAAAAGCAAATAAAATCAGAGAGGTAGGTTGGGGCCAACTTACGAATGACCTTGTATGCTATGCTAAAGTGTTTCTTTCACAAAAAAGCAGCAGACCCACAGATATAGAGAACAAACTAGTGGTTGCCAGTGGGGACAGGGAGTGGATGGGGTCCAATATAGGCTTAGGGGAGTAAGAGGTATAAACTACTAGGTATAAAGTAAGCTACAAGGACATATTATGCAACACAGGGAATATAGCCAGTAGTTTATAATAACTATAAATGGAGCATAACCTTTAAAAATTGTGGATCACTGTATCATATACCTGTAACATATTATACAGCAACTATACTTCAATTTTTTTTTTTAAAAAAAGATCATTCTAAGGGAGTGGCTAGCTAACAAAGATCTTAAAGCACAGGACTCCCACAGTATAGTTTTTAAGAATAATTTCTTAAAGAATAATAAATTTTAAATTGTCTTTTATTTTTTTAAATATTTTGAACAGTCAAAAATTTTCCAGTTCAAAACATTTCAGTTAAAAGACTTATGTAAGGGACACATAGGAATTGCTTTTATTTGACATTGATGATTATCACTGAAAAAGATCTACTTGACAATATTATATATCATTAATATTTTAATATGTATTTCAAAATAATTTCTGAAGAGGAATAGTATTTATTTTCCAGAAATATATTTCAAATCTGTATTGGGAGAAGGAATCAAATAAAAAATACTAGAAGGATGTTGAGAGATTAGTACAGATGATATCAGTCTAAATCAGGGGTAAGATGAACAGATAAAGAAGTTGTGGTACCTATCTAATGGAATATTACTCAGCCATACAAAGGAATGGATTTGAGTCAGCTGAACTGAGGTGGATGAACCTAGAGCCTATTATACACAGTGAAGTAAATCAGAAAGAGAAAAGCAAATATCATATATTAGCACATATATATCGGAGAAAGCAATGGCACCCCAGTCCAGTACTCTTGCCTGGAAAATCCCATGGACGGAGGAGCCTGGTAGGCTGCAGTCCATGGGGTTGCTAAGAGTCGGACACAACTGAGCGACTTCACTTTCACTTTTCACTTTCATGCATTGGAGAAGGAAATGGCAACCCACTCCAGTGTTCTTGCCTGGAGAATTCCAGGGACCAGGGAGCCTGGTAGGCTGCCATCCATGGGGTCACACAGAGTCGGACACGACTGAAGCGACTTAGCAGCAGCAGCAGCAGCAGCAGTACATATATATGGAATCTAGAAAAATGGTACTGATGAAACTATTTGCAGGGCTGGAATAGAGATGAAGACATGGAGACCAGGCTTTGAGACAAAGTGGGGTAAGGAGAGGGTGGGATGAATTCAGACAGTAGCATTGAAACATGTATGTTACCATATGTAAAATAGGTAACTAGTGGGAAGTTGCTATGTAGCACAGGGAGCTCAGCCCTGTTGCCGTGTGACAACCTGGGGGCGGTGGGTGGGAGGCAGTTTCAAGAGGGAGGGTATATATGTGTATTTATGGCTGATTCACACTGCTGTATGGTAGAAACCAACACAACACTGTAAAGCAATTATCCTCCAATTAAAGACACAAATCAGCTTTAAACAGCTTTTAAATCAGGGGTCAGAAACCTGTGGTCCATGGGCCAAATCTGACCTGACACCTGTGTTTGTAAATAGTTTTATTGTAGCACAGCTACAGTCCTTCATTTCCTATGGACTGTGACTGCTCTTGTGCCCTGTCTACTAAGTTGAGTAGTTGTAACAGAGACCTTAAAGCTTAATATACTTACTGTCTGGCCATTTATAGAAAAAGTTAGCTAATTTCCTGGTCTAGATATTATTTTGTGTAGATCAGTAAAACAGACTTTTGATAAGGTTCAGTGTGATATTTTTTTAAAGACATCAGTAGCAAAAACTACCAATGTGGTAATCAGATAGTCAAATAGAAATAGAAAAATAAGCCCAGAGTTTCAGAATTCTTCATCATGGATTCTTATCTACATAGCTTTCTCCCTTTTCCTCTCCAGTCATTCCCTATCTCTGACTTTTCCACTTAAAACAGATTCCTTTTCATCCCATGTCTTATTCTCTGCTCTTTTTTCCTTTCTTTGCTCATGAACTTTCTCGCTGTGTCAAGTTCTATATAATTGGTCAGCAGGTGACAGGAAACAATCCTGTAGGTCATGGAATAACAGACATTACTCAAATAGGCCTGAAATGAGTTGAACAAAGAGAATGGTATGTTTTCACTTATGTATAGAATCTTAAAAATTAAAGCAAATGAATATAACAAAACAGAAACAGACTCACAGATATAGTAGATAAACTATTGGTTACTAGTAGGTTGAGGGGTGGGACATAGGGCAGGATAGGGAAGGGCATTAAGTGATACAAACTACTAGGTGGAAAATAACTACAAAATATATTGTACAGCATAGGGAATGCAGTCAATATTTTATAATAATTGAATGGAGTAAAATCTATAAGAATATCAAACCACTATAATGTACACCTAAAACTAATATTGTAAATCAACTATACTTCAGTTTAAAAAAAAAAATAAGAACAGATTGTGGAGGAGAGAAAGGGGGTGTGGCTGAGGTTTCAGAGGGTTTCATAATAACAAATGAGTGAATTACATGTCCATGAGGGTGACATGGACATAAAGTGTTTTAAAAAAACACTTAGAAAAATATACTGCTTTGGAAGTTCACATAATAAATGATGTTTTAATTCTACATTTTATTACCTTTAGCAAATGATATTACAGTCATTTTTGGTCTGTTTTTAGCTTTATGGGACAATAACCTGTTAGCTGTTATTCACAGGTTAAAATAATAAACCCTAGCGTCCCCTGAAAATTATTTTTTACTTAATTTTAGTGAAAACAAAGCCTGGGAAAAGTTTCCATTATTGCTTGCCTCCATTGAAAGAGTAGAGGGCAGGGGGGAAGGACTTGTCAATGAGGGAGGAAAATTTTAAGGTAAACAAAAACGAAGTTTTTTTTTAAGCTATACTGTAATGCTTAAGTCTAGTGATACCTTACAAATTTCACTAACTGAGAGGGCTGCTGCTGCTGCTAAGTCGCTTCAGTTGTGTCCGACTTTGTGCGACCCCATGGACTACAGCATACCAGGCTCCTCCATCCATGGGATTTTCCAGGCGAGAGTACTGGAGTGGGTTGCCATTCCCTTCTCTGCTAACTGAGGGGGAAAGGTGTCTAATTTATTAGAAAGTTCAAATTAAAACTCTAATTTTCTAAAAAACTATTAAAACTGTTGTCAGAATATTGCCAGATGTGAACTTTCCGTTCATTTCAGTCACTCAGTCATGTCCGACTCTTTGCAACCCCATGAATCACAGCACACGAGGCCTCCCTGTCCATCACCAAATCCCGGAGTTCACTCAGACTCACGTCCATCGAGTCAGTGATGCCATCCAGCCATCTCATCCTCTGTCATCCCCTTCTCCTCCTGCCCCCAATCCCTCCCAGCATCAGAGACTTTTCCAATGAGTCAACTCTTTGCATGAGGTGGCCAAAGTACTGGAGTTTCAAATTTAGCATCATTCCTTCCAAAGAAATCCCAGGGCTGATCTCCTTCAGAATGGACTGGTTGGATCTCCTTGCAGTCCAAGGGACTCTCAAGAGTCTTCTCCAACACCACAGTTCAAACGCATCAATTCTTCGGCACTCAACTTTCTTTATAGTCGAACTCTCACATTCATACATGACTACTGGAAAAACCATAGCATTGACTAGACGGACCTTTAGTCAGCAAAGCAATGTCTCTACTTTTTAATATGCTATCTAGGATGGTCATAACTTTTCTTCCAAGGAGTAAGCGTCTTTTAATTTCATGGCTGCAGTCACCATCTGCAGTGATTTTGGAGCCCAGAAAAATAAAGTCTGACACTGTTTCTACTGTTTCCCCATCTATTTCCCATGAAGTGATGGGACTGGATGCCATGATCTTCGTTTTCTGAATGTTGAGCTTTAAGCCAACTTTTTCACTCTCCTCTTTCACTTTCATCAAGACGAGGCTTTTTAGTTCCTCTTCACTTTCTGCCATAAGGGTGGTGTCATATGTGTATCTTGAGATTATTGATATTTCTCCTGACAATCTTGATTCCAGCTTGTGCTTCATCTAGCCCAGCATTTCCCATGATGTACTCTGCATATAAGTTAAACAAGCAGGGTGACAATATACAGCCTTGACATACTCCTTTTCCTATTTGGAACCAGTCTGTTGTTCCATGTCCAGTTCTAACTGTTGCTCCTTGACCTGCATACAGATTTTTCAAGAGGCAGGTCAGGTGGTCTGGGATTCCCATCTCTCTCAGAATTTTCCACAGTTTATTGTGATCCACACAGTCAAAGGCTTTGGCATAGTCAATAAAGCAGAAATAGATGTTTTCCTGGAACTGTCTTGCTTTGAACTTTAGCAGGACCTGTTTCAAAAATTGGATAAAGATCACTTTTATAATTGTTAAAAAATTATTAAAGAAGAAAGTATATGAATGGCTGGCACCCCATAGTCAAGCTTGTTTGGGGTGAGAAGGCCCAGAATTCACTTGGCACTTGGGGATTAGCTGACTGAATATACTACATTTTTGGTCAAGTGGACCATATACAGGGACATGTAAGTTATCCAAATTATGGTTTGGTAATTTGGCAGGAGCTCCGGGCAGGAATGGCTCAGTCATGAGCCTGGAAGTTTATTTCAGCATAGTTAATACATTATTATGTAAATGGAGGTTGCCAAAATGATTTTAAAAGGATAGTTTCTAAATAGCTTACGCATGTACTGTGTAGAGCACACAATTGGGGATTAAGATGAATCAGACATCATATGCCTTTTTGGAGCCCACAGTCTAGTAGAAGAGATGAGCTATTTACTGTGATGCAGAGTGAAAAGAATGGATTCCATGAGAGAGAGATGAAATGCTACAGGAGTTCAGAGGATGGAGAGAGAGAGATCCCAGCTTGTCCAATTCAGGGAAGTTTCTCTGGAGGAAATAGCATTTGGATATGCATACGTGATGGACAGGGAGGTCTGGCGTGCTGCGATTCATGGGGTCGCAAAGAGTTGGACACGACTGAGCAACTGAACTGAACTGAACCCTTATCTCATTCAGTGAATTTACTTAAAGTCCTAAATGTTATTATAGTGTTAATGGTACTAAGGTTAGAGGTTTATTTATCTCATTGGCTTGGACCATTTCCATTCTGTTCTAAGATGTAAAAATCTTCTTAATCTTCTCCAGTTCAGTTCAGTTGCTCAGTCATGTCCGACTCTTTGCAAACCCATGAATCACAGCACTCCAGGCCTCCCTGTCCATCACCAACTCCCGGAGTTCACTCAGACTCACGTCCATCGAGTCAGTGATGCCATCCAGCCATCTCATCATCTGTCGTCCCCTTCTCCTCCTGCCCCCAATCTCTCCCAGCATCAGAGACTTTTCCAATGAGTCAGCTCTTTGCATGAGGTGGCCAAAGTGCTGGAGTTTCAGATTTAGCATCATTCCTTCCAAAGAAATCCCAGGGCTGATCTCCTTCAGAATGGACTGGTTGGATCTCCTTGCAGTCCAAGGGACTCTCAAGAGTCTTCTCCAACACCACAGTTCAAATCAGTTCTTCGGCACTCAACTTTCTTTATAGTCGAACTCTCACATTCATACATGACTACTGGTAAAACCATAGCTTTGATTAGATGGACCTTTGTCAGCAAAGTAATATCTCTGGTTTTTTTATTATGCTGTCTAGGTTGGTCATAGCTTTTCTTCCCAGGAGCAAGCGTCTTTTAATTTCATGGCTGCAGTCGCCATCTGCAGTGATTTTGGAACCCCAAAATATAAAATCTCTCACTGTTTCCACTGTTTCCCCATCTATTTGCCATGAAGTGATGGGACTGGATGCCATGATCTTGGTTTTCTGAATGATGAGTTTTAAGCCAACTTTTTCACTCTCCTCTTTCACTTTCATCAAGAGGCTCTTTAGTTTTTCTTCACTTTCGGCCAAAGGGTGGTGTCATTGGTGTATATCTGAGGTTATTGATATTTCTCCCAGCAATCTTGATTCCAGCTTGTGCTTCTTCCAGCCCGCCATTTTGCATGACATTCTCTGCATATAAGTTAAATAAGCAGGGTGACAGTATACAGCCATGACATATTCCTTTCCCGATTTGGAACCAGTCTGTTGTTGCATGTCCAGTTCTAACTGTTGCTTCTTGACCTGCATACAGGTTACTCAAGAGGCAGGTCAAGTTGTCTGGTATTCCATCTGTTGAAGAATTTTCCACAGTTTATTGTGATCCACACAGTCAAAGGCTTTGACATAGTCCATAAAGCAGAAGTAGATTGCTTTTTTGATGATCCAGTGGATGTTGGCAATTTGATCTCTGGTTCCTCTGCCTTCTCTAAATCCAGCTTGAATATCTGGAAGTTCACAGTTCATATACTATTGAAGCCTGGTTTGGAGAATTTTGAGCATTACTTTGCTAGCATGTGAGATGAGCGTGCAATTGTGCAGTAGTTTGAACATTCTTTGGCATTGCCTTTCTTTGGGATTGGAATGAAAACTGACCTTTTCCAGTCCAGTGACCACTGCTGAGCTTTCCAAATTTTCTGGCATATTGAGTGCAGCACTTTCACAGCATTATCTTGCAGGATTTGGAATAGCTCAACTGAAATTCTATCACCTCCACTAGCTTTGTTCATAGTGATGCTTTCTAAGGCCCACTTGGCTTCTCATTCCAGGATGTCTGGGTCTAGGTGAGTGATGACACCATTGTGATTATCTGGGTCATGAAGATCTTTTTTATATAGTTCTTCCGTGTATTCTTGCCACCTCTTCTTATTATCTTCTGCTTCTGTTAGGTCCATACCATTTCTGTCCTTTATTGTGTCCATCTTTGCCTGAAATGTCCCCTTGGTATCTCTAATTTTCTTAAAGAGATCTGTAGTCTTCCCCATTCTGTTGTTTTCCTCTATTTCTTTGCATTGATCACTGAAGAAGGCTTTCTTATCTCTCCTTGCTATTCTTTGGAACTCTGCATTCAGATGCTTATATCTGTCCTTTTCTCCTTTGCCTCCAGCTTCTCTTCTTTTCTCAGCTATTTGTAAGGCCTCCTCAGACAACCATTTTGCCTTTTGGCATTTCTTTTTGTTGAGGATTGTCTTGATCACTGCCTCCTGTACAATGTCACGAACCTCCATCCATAGTTCTTCAGGCACTCTATCAGATCTAATCCCTTGAATCTATTTGTCACTTTCACTGTATAATTGTAAGGGATTTGATTTAGGTCATACCTGAGTGGTCTAATGGTTTTCCCTACTTTGTTCAATTTAAGTCTGAATTTGGCAATAAGGAGTTCATGATCTGAACCACAGTCAGCTCCTGGTCTTGTTTTTGCTGACTGTACAGAGCTTCTCCATCTTTGGCTGCAAAGAATATAATCAATCTGATTTTGGTATTGACCATCTGTTGATGTCCATGTGTAGAGTCTTCTCTTGTGTTGTTGGAAGAGGGTGTCTGCTATAACCAGTGCGTTTTCTTGCCCAAACTCTTAGCCTTTGCCCTGCTTCATTTTGTACCCCAAGGCCAAATTTGCCTGTTACTCCAGCTATCTCTTGACTTCCTACTTTTACATTCCATCCCCCTATAATGAAAATGACATCTTTTTTTGGATGTTAGTTCTAGAAGTTCTTGTAGGTCTTCATAGAACCGTTCAGCTTATGCAGCATTACTCGTTGGGGCGTGGACTTGGATTACCATGATGTTGAATGGTTTGCCTTGGAAAGGAACAGAGATCATTCTTTCATTTTTGAGACTGCATCCAAGTATTGCATTCCAGACTCCTCTGTTGTTATGAGGGCTGCTTCATTTCATCTAAGGGATTCTTACCAACAGTAGTAGATATAACGGTCATCTGAGTTAAATTCACCCACTCCAGTCCATTTTCGGAGAAGGCAATGGCAACCCACTCCAGTACTCTTGCCTGGAAAACCCCATGGGCAGAGGAGCCTGGAAGGCTGCAGTCCATGGGGCCGCTACAAGTCGGACACAACTGAGCGACTTCACTTTCACTTTCCACTTTCATGCATTGGAGAAGGAAATGGCAACCCACTCCAGTGTTCTTGCCTGGAGAATCTCAGGGACGGAGGAGCCTGGTGGGCTGCCATCTGTGGAGTCGCACAGAGTCGGATACGACTGAAGCGACTTAGCAGCAGTCCGTTTTAGTTCGCTGATTAGGTCCTAGAGTGTCAACATTCACTCTTCCCATCTCATGTTTGACTACTTCCAATTTACCTTGATTCACGGACCTAACATTCCAGGTTCCTATGCAGTATTGTTCTTTACAGCGTCGGACTTTACTTCCATCGCCAGTCACATCCACAACTGGGTGTTCTTTTTACTTTGGCTCTGTCTCTTCATTCTGGAGTTGTTTCTCCACTGTTCTCCAGAAGCCTATTGGGCACCTACCAAGCTGCAGAATTCATCTTTCAATGTCCTATCTTTTTGCCTTTTCATACTGTTCATGGGGTCCTCAAGGCAAGAATTCTGAAGTGGTTTGCCATTCCCTTCTCCAGTGGACCATGTTTTGTCAGAACTCTCCACCATGACCCATCCGTCTTGGGTGGCCCTACACGGCATGGCTCGTAGTTTCATTGAGTTAGACAAGGCTGTGGTCCATGTTAATCTTCTCCATCTATCTTACAAATAGAAGTTTTTGGTCCTTGGGGAATCCAGTAAGGGAGGCTAGATGGCTAGATCATAAATCCATTATTTCAAACCCAAGCTCTCTGGTAGTCTAATCTTGATGATTAAGAGTAAGTCAAGTTGGCTTAACAGAACTCTCCTTCCTAGAGAGTATAAAAGAAAATATCAGGCGGCTCTGCTTATCTTATTTCAAATTCTAAGTTGATAGGACTCATGCTAATAAAGTAAAGGGTTAGATGGGTAGTTCCCATTGTTTTTTGCAGGTTTTAAGTCACACTTTAAGCAGACAGTCTTATCTGACAGCCTGATTCATATCTTATCTTATCTTTTACCACTTCAGGCTCCAAAATTATAATCCCCAGCTCCCAAACCTATACCTAATAAAGATGAAATATTAAAATAAGCACATGCAGAGAGATTTATGTGTCCTTCTCAAGTTTCTTTGCCTGGCACTATCCTCCATTGGCCTTTATTTAACAAATGGTAGCATTAAATAAGTATTTATTAAATGAATAAATAAGTGAATGAATAATCAAATGAAGGGATTTTTGCTTGTCTGGTTTGCCTGCTTCTCAAGTAGAAACTGTGCTCTCTTGCCTAAAGGCCTCTCTTTCCTCGCCCTTGGCTTCTCAAGGATGCATGCAAAAGGACCTGACAACTGGTTCCCTTCTAGGACTTGAGGCTGGTGCCTCAGCAAGACTCAGACCTCACCCAGACCTGTAGCCTCTTAATTCCTCTAGCTTGTAACACCTAAAAACCTATGGAGTTCTGGGGAAAACCCATCGCCTCCCCTGACAAGAGGGGAGAACCCCATTAAGAGTATAGATCATTTCACCTTATCAGAGGATGAAAGTCTCTTGATTATAGACTGTAGGCATTTTGAGCGGGCGCTCTCTTATTCACCACTTCACCCTCAAGCCCTATTGTAGTACCTCCACATATGAGCTGTTTATTTAAATCCTGAAAATTCCTTTTCCCTATCTTAGAAGTCCCACCTTCATCCCAACAGATTTAGCTTAGAAAAGAATTTTTCTGGCCACTTACCTTCAGTGTAGCATTTGTTTTTTGTTTGTTTTTGGATGCCCAAGAGGGTCAGAGAAATCTCTCAAGGTGGGTATGATTTGTACCGTTACTAGAACTTACTTTGTTTCTTTCTGACCCTGATCAGTAATATGTCTCAGATACCATTCCAGGGGGAATCAAGAGCCTTCCTAGGTTAATGATCTAATATTATGAGTCTTTTCAAAGTTTAGATTTTATATTGTATAATTTCATATGTTTAAATGTAGAATAATTATGAAAATGAAATTATAGAAGAACACACTTTTGGAATCTTATTAAAAGCTTCTTCTGAAGCATTCTTCTTTTACTTTACAGGTTTGTATCCATACCTTCATTAAGATTGAGCAGTCATATCACTGGGGGAAAATGTTTCTTCTCCCTCAGCTTTAGGTGCTGACAGTTTCTTGGGTTCAGTGCTGCAAATATTTGAATAGAAATCAAAGCACTCATCAATACAGCAAGAAACTATTCTCCCTTCTACTTCATTTAACCACCACAGAGATTAATAAAAGTAAAGGGATCTGGCCAGTGGCACATGTAAATTTGCAGGATGAGTTCAATAGGTATTTCCCCTCCACTTTTAATGTCTTCTGAGATCAGGTCCTGTTACATCTCCATGCTTTCTAATTATTCACATCAATTGTCAAGATAAAGATATAAATTGTAAAACGAATATACCAATGTGATCCCTTTTTGTAATTAGTATGTCTATGTGTATGCAAAAAACTGGGGGGTAAATGCACTCTAAATTACACATGTTTTTGTAGAAGTAAGACTGAGACCCAGATATCCAGGTATTCCTGATATGTATAGCCCTCCCCAGCCTCCAAAACAGAAGTGAAAGGAGCTCCCAGAACTCAGATTGCTTCTGGTCAGCCCGTGCTTCCCCCATGGACCTACCCAGCACACAGCTTCAATATTCTCTGCCTTAAGATCAGGACTAATCTAATAGCCCTTCATCCCTGTTCACATCAGTCACCACAGAAGTCTGGGAGTTCACATAACCACTCACCTCCTCACCCTACTCTTGTATATCGTGTTTCTGAGTCCAGCCCTGAAATCTTTCACTGTGCCCTCTTATCATTCACTGGCAAAATGTCCTAGGTCATCAAACTCTTACTAAACATTCCCTTTACCCTCTTGTTCTGTCTGAAACCCTTCTCTCCCTAAGGGTCTGTGCTAAGTTGCTTCCGTGGTGTCTGACTCTGTGGACTCATGGACTGTAACCCGCCAGACTTCTCCGTCCATGCGATTCTTCAGGCAAGAATACTAGAATGGGTTGCCATGCCCTCCTCCAGGGGATCTTTCTGACCCAAGGACTGAACTCCTACATCTCTTACGTCTCCTGCATTGGCAGGCAGGTTCTTTACCACTAGCACCACCTGGGAAGCCCAGGGGTACGATAGCCGTGTGAAATGGTGACTCTTTTCTTTCCCACTCCACCCCATCTCACTGGATCTGGAGGAAGCAGTAAATGTTCTTGCGTTTCATTGCAACTTCCAGAGTATTCTCTTTCCCAGTTCTCTGAAACTACCATCCCCCAGCTTTGAGCTAATGTCATCAGACTCACTACCCACCATGCTTAGTTGCTCAGTCGTATCTGACTCTTTGCGACCCCATGGACTGTAGCTCAACAGGCTCCTCTGTCCACGGGATTTTCCAGGCAAGAATCTGGAGTGGGTTGACATGCCCTCCTCCAGGGGACCTTCACAGCCCAGGGCTCAAACCCAGGTCTCCAGCATTGCAGGCAAATTCTTTACCAGCTGAGCCACAAGGGAAGCCCTACCCTTCCTTGATTGTAGTCATCTGCCAACCCCAGGTCCCTTCCTTGATGATTTTAGCTCCTGGCTGTTTGACACTTTCCAATACTACTTGCCAAGATTCTCGTGAGTTTTCAGTAGATGAGGCATCCAATCCATGAGCTTCTCAGTTCTTTGATTTCTCCTCCAGTGAGCTTGTCATCTGCCCTTCTTTAGCTAGTCATTCTCTGGTCCTGTTTTTATGTCAGTGGCTTTAGAAGTGTAGTTCCCAACTAACAGCATTAGCATCACCTGGGAACTGGATAGAAATACATACTCTCAGGCCCCGGCTGCTTTCTCCCCGCAGTCATCAGTTTTTTCCCTTTGATCATTCCATCAACTGATAAACATGCACAGTTCTCCCCTCTTTAAAACCAGGCATTCAGAAGACACTTTGGCATGCAGGAGATACAGCTCCATCAGCTATTATATTTGCAACATAAAGATCATCCCTAGGGTCCTTGACCATCAATTGTAGCCTTCTCTTTTGACATCTCTTAATTCACCCCAAACTACTGAGGAACCATACACATGCACACCCCCCACAAAGACACCAGGGCAAGGTATTTAGGGGGGGCGAGGTGTTTTACAGTACTGCCACTGTGCATTCTCTGATATTCAACATGGCAGTGTCAGTGGATTAGAAACCCTCTATTCCTTCTAACTTAAGTTGTCTGACATATTTATGAGCCCAAAATGAATTTCTTATGTTCTATAATGAGCAGTCTCTTCTTGAGTAATTACTGAGGAAGAAGAAAGGCAGACTAAGAAGTGCAGTACTCTAGGAGCCAGAAGTTGTAGAGATCCAAGAATTATCATATGTAATAATTTTAGGTTCTTAATTATCTCCCCCTGCCCCAGATCCCAGAAGAACATCTACTCCCAAATGTTAGGAACACTGAGAGGTAAAAATACTAGATTTGTGGGTTCTTTCTCTTATGGGTCCTGGAATGTGTTCCTATCATTTTGATGCAGTTGAAGCAAGACACAGAAATGCTTATTAGATCTGCTCCTGTTTTTCTGCAACCAGTGAAGATAAGGCTAGAGGAGCAAAGAAGCCATAGATCAACACAACCACCCGCCTCCATTCCCCACTCCATTACTTAAGAGTAAAATAATGTTACTGGCAAAACAGAGCAAGCTATTAAATAATGCAAAGACACCAAGTTGGAGCATAAATGAGGATCTAAAAATTTAGGATTAAGAGTAATTAAATAATTAGCTTATAATCAGTTTTCTCTGCTAAAGCTTTATGATGATATTTTAAGCAAAGTCTGTGATTCCAAGTTGTTATACCTTTTTTTTTTTATTAATAACTCCTTTGCCAGTTAGAGCTAAGATGAGAAAGACTTTTTAAAATTGAGATATAGTAGTATAAAATTTACCCTTTTAAAAGTGCCTAATTCAATATGTACGGCTGAGTCCCTTTGATGTCCACCCAAAACCTATCACAGCATTGTTAATTGGCTATACTCCAATACAAAAATTAAAAGTTAAAAAAATAAAGTGCCTAATTAAGAATCACTACATTGTACACCTGTAACATATAATATTGTACATCAGCTGAACCTCAGTTAAAACTATGCCCTGTCATGTTTATTGTATCACTTTATACATTAATAAAATATAACCACACAAAGTACATAATTCATAGGTTTTTAGTATATTCAACAAGATTATGTAACCATCAGCACTAATTCCAGAACATTTTCATCACTTCACAAAAAATCTGTACTCATGAGCAGTCACTCCCCATCCCCCCAGCCACCAGCCCCTGGCAATCACTAATCTTTCCATCTCTATGAATTTGCCTAGTTTGGACATTTCATGTAAACGGAATCATACAATATGTGGTCTTTTGTGTCTGGCTTCTTTCACTTAGTAAATGCTTTAAAGGTTTATCATGTAGTATGTGTCAGTATTTCATTCCTTTTTATGGTTAAATAATGTCCCATTGTAGGAATATACCACATTCTGTTTATCCATCAGTCAACTGATGGCCATTTGGGTGTTTCCACTTTTTTGGCTACTGTGAATAACACTACTATGAACATTCACATATAAGTTTTTATGCAGACAGAAAGGCTTTTGATTAAGCATTTTCAAGTTTTTCGAAACAGCCAGCTTCCTTTTTAAAATCAGAAGTACCCTCTTCATGTAGCAGAACTTCCTCTTTAATATGTAACTTTTTTTTCTCCTGTAGCATCTTATGAGCAAAATCTGTTGATGTGAATTTAGAGTGACTCTGCTGCTTTCTGGACCTGGTTCTGATACTCAACACAGGTCCTCACAGCTGAGCTGATTCCCAGGCTTGCTGTGCTTCACGCAGATGTTGATGGCTTTGCTGCATTGTTTATTCCAACCAGGTCTTAACTCTGAGACCTTGCTGGATGCTGTTCTCTCAGTCTCCAAAGTCATCTTCATTTGAGGCTGGTATGACTTTACATGTTGGTTTGTAAAATAAAAGCTAGACTTATTTTAGGACAAAATGTTGCATATACAACATTAACTGTTTAGCAGTTTTATATAATTCAAAATAAGTGATTTACATCTTCAGCAGGTATTCAAAATTTTCTCTATCTTGTGTAATCAACCCATTTTTCTTTTCTTAAAACATCCCATAGAACTGGTGGGGAAGGGCAAAGAGTTGTGAAAGGATTTGGAAAGCTCTGGAAAATCCATCCTGAGTTTCAAACTAAACTTCAAAAAGTGAATTCTACAAAAACAGAATATGTTGGTGTCATATACAGTTTTATCCTCTGTCTCCTCCCACTGTCACCTTCCTTCAGGATGCAAGCTCTTTCTGGACTCACTCCTCAGTTCTGCAGGTCATTACAGGACATGATGAAGGAATATCTTTTCTCACTTCATATATGGGATATATTTGATATACTGGAGGCTACCCTACAACAATTCTTTAGTTTTTAGAGTCATTTCAAAGAGACCAGCCTCTCTTCTGTGTACCCCTGCCAGGGAGCCTGTAAAACCCTGTAACTCAAGAACCCACCACCAAACTTGTTCTCTTTGAGAAAGGTTATCCTTCTTACTCAAGCATGTTTGCTCTGGGAGAACATATATAGAATGATAAGATAGGAAAGGAACCCCAGTTGAGGCAGCTGGATCTTGAGGTAGCACCTGATCTATCCCAGTCATTCTCACAACAAGAGAGCACCAGTCTTTCTCATCCTCTAGTCAGTACAGCTGCCCTGAAGACCCAGGTTGGGCCTGTGGTCCAGACAGGACAACCTGGGTCTTCAGGCAGTGTATGCACATGAATGATCTGCAGGCCAAAAAAAGAGATGCAGGTTGCTGTGCAGGAGACACCTACTGTTGGCTAGCTCTCTTGTTATGAGAGACTTCATGTATGCTGCAGAGGGCAGGAGAGAATATCTCATGGTTTATTCCAGGACACTGGGAAGACCCTTACAGTCCACTCTTTCCATTATAACTGCCCAACTTGCCGTCTTTTCAAGTTGAATTTATAAACTATAGTTTTATATTCTTCCTCATTCTGTTTAGTCCCTCCAGGGAAACCTCTCACCTAGAAACAGCTTTTCCCTTCCAGCACCCAGCCTCAAGGGTTGTATACTTTTCTCTGTGATCAAAATAGAGAAGAGAGTAGATTATAGGCTGTGTTTGAATTAATAGTGAAATTCCTTATGTTTGACCTTTTCCTGGTAAAGAAGAGGTCACTCTAAAACCCATGTTCTTTGCTGCTGTGTTCTAGTTATCATATACTTCTTGAAACCAGCTCACGTTCTGAGATTCTTTCTAGAACCAAGCAGGTATACTTACATAGAAACACAAGTAAATAAGATAAAGACAAATAAATTTCAAAATAAGTCTTTCTCTATCAGTAACTCATTGCCACAGACCGTTTCTTCCCTAACTCCCTTTAGGGGACCTGGCCTTTTCTCCCCTCTGAATTTTTGGGAAAGCACTTGGATAAATAAAAACTTAGAGCTTATTTTGCCATCAAAAGACGTGGAGAAATGTTTTCTTCTTGCCTAAGAGGGATAGCGGGACAGGCATTTAACCACTGTTCTGACTTTGAAACTCAAAAGATTTATGAGAAGTAAATGAAATGAAAGTATTAATTTTCCTTTGCTCCAAACCGAGATTGTGCTAGGTGCGATGAAGAAAGGATCACTTCTTTATCATCGTATCCTCAGCACTCAGCAAAGTAACTGCATATAAAAAGCATCAGAAAAATATTTGTTGAATGATTGAGTGACTTTAAAATTGACCATACCCTCAACAGTTTAGACACTGTTGGAAAATATTGTCAGATTATAAAATATTACAGTAGAAGCCCATTTACCTGAACATGATTGGGTTATGGATAGTTACTCAGTAGGACATCATAAACTCTATGTATTCTATAAAATGTGTATGTTAAACATTTTAACTCAGACACCAGTATTCAGATCTTTTAATGTAGTGCCAAAGTCTTTTCTTTGGAAATAAGTGTCATAGCTGGAAATTGAAGTTTCATGACATCTTTCTTTAATAAATCATACTTAGTACATTTGTTCCCTTATTTCCAGGAACTTGAGTCAGCAGTAAAACAGTTTGAATGTAGATACATTCTAGATTTAAATGGTTTTTCTTTTATCGCACCAATAATTTAATTTCACAGTGACAAAATTTCAGTAGTTTTTTGCCTTTACTAAGTCTTATATATTCAATTTAGAGTCTTCCCCTCAATTCTAAAAATATCAACCCTTTTTCCACACTCATTAGTTTATGAATTGAATAATTACTATGAAAAGTACAAGTATAAACAAGTGGGAATGAGTACAGCTAGCTCTTAGTAAGCATTAAACTCAGCTGTTGAGATAAGACACATGACAGCATAACAGAAACTAAACTATTAGCCATGAATCAGTGTGTCCAGGGCCTTGGTGGTTTTCTTTTATAGATGAAATGGAGAGAGAGCATTGGCTCATCCAGAGAATAAATGGAATCACTCAAGAAAGATTCTACAGTATTTTATTAAGAAAATTGCAGTAAGGGGGCTTAAATAGGTAATCCTTTATGAAATAGGTAATCTTTTATGAAATAGGTAATCCTTTATGAAATAGGTAAAATTTGAGTTGAATTTTGAAGGATGGTTAATGTGTATATAATTTGAGAAAGAGTGTTCTCAGGAAGGGGATGAAGTCACCCCCCAAAGCCACAGGTTGATATTGGGAAGGGGAGAAATACAGCAAAGGTGTGATTTAATTGAAAATGCATTATTTCACAAGTCTAAAAACCCAGTTGCATTCATAACAAACTTATTAAATGTTTTAATTTGGAGGTAAATAATGAAGGAGATATTAGAGTATTACAAACAAGAGTGTAGGGGAAGCCACCTAGCTCAAAGAGTCAGCCTGAAATGAGGAAAACTGGGGGGACAAAGGAAAGGCCCGGGTAAAGCATTAGCCCAGTGCTTTCAGTGTAATCCTCTTTTAATCAGAATATATACTAAAAACTGTCAGGTAAGATTTTGTATGAGTGGAGAATTCTACAGCTTAAGAAATTTGAAAACTATGGATTTAGATATATAAGCCAAATATACATGTTACAAAATGTTGTCAAAACTGAAGAATTTAATTCCCAATAATTAGACAAAGGTTCAGCTAAAGAGAATCATAAGCTCTTTTTGGTTTAGGGGGTTTATTTGATAATATTTGATTTATGCTTTCAATTAGTAGAAAATCAATATGGATTTAAATATGGGTGATTGAAAATAAATATTGAATTCTGAATATTAAATATGAGTGAGTACTTGATTCACTTGTAAATAATTAAGGCAGCTATTCAATATATGATAAAATAATAGAATATTTTTAAAATCTGAGAATTCTTCAAAGCTTCTTAAGAAAAACAAGTCTCACAAATTCAAGATCTGTTATGTCATTGCTGTGTGATCATCTTTTGTACCTTTACTATAGCCAAATTTCATTCACTTCTCTGCATCTAAATCTGCTTTCTTTTGGAATTCTGTCACTTTCTTTGACAATAAATTTTCAAATGTATCCAGATTCAGAATCACTTCAGAAAAGTATATTTATAGTCTTCTGCAAACAAACCAAAGAATTTTTTTTAATTTTAAAATCTGAGACTTAACAAATCTCTTTGTATATTCCCATTTGAGGATAAAAGTGTTTTTCTCCATATTTTTCTCCATACATCCTGTGGATATACCTAGAGGGTGTTGGATATTTGCTTCCCTTCTAATAAGGAAATTTTTTAAAGTTAAAATGATAGTTTCACATTTGAAGTACAGCATGTTTGTTTGTTTGTTTTTGTCATAAAATATTAAGTAACAAAATCAAAAATCCTCTACACATTCTCTTCTAGCTTGAGCAGGAACTGTTTTATGTGGGTTGACACCTCATATACTCTTGAGTTTAAGAAGTTAGCTTTATCTGAGAAGTCACTATTTTTAGGTCCAGCTGTAATGTTTCTAACTTTGGTGTGCAGAGTAGTGGGTGCTTCCTTTCCCAGAAGGCTCTGTATTCTCTACATGGGCAGGTCAATTTGACGTAAAGCTACCTACGCGGAGCAGCAGGCCCATTGCAGCCTGTTTCCTACTTGAAAATTATGAGCAGGTCTTGGGAGCCACAGGCTTTACTTGGGAACCAGCTGCATGTCAGTACAAGCATGGATTGTGGTCTCTGGAGGCTGGGAGAGCACAATGCTTGAACTTAATTTCTTTGGGAGATAAAGAAGAAAAAAATACCTTTCTACCTGACAAGATTGACACCGTATAAAATCTGACTATCTTCAGAAGTGTGCTGGACAGTTGCTAAGTAAACATCCACTTTTCAAAGATGATGATCAAGGAAACATCTCTACGAAGGGACCCGGATTTAAGGGGAGAGTTAGCTTTCCTGGCAAGGGGCTGTGATTTTGTTCTCCCGTCACGGTTTAAGAAGCGGCTGAAGTCATTTCAGCAGACACAGGTTTGAAACTTGGGTGTTTCTTTTAAAATATTTTTATTACTAATAAAACCACCCAGTGAACTAACTTACAAATAATTTTACAGCTCACTTGATATTAGATCAAGGAATTAATCTGTGTCCTCTATTCAGCTATTTCCAGAAAGCTATTTGTAGAGAGATTCCAACAGGTTTAAAAATAGACCTTCTGGACCTGAAGTACAGTACTCACATTTTTCTCTTGTAGAGAGAGAATCCAGTTTTAGAGACAATAAATACAACTTAACAAATATTTTGTAATTTAGAATTTTTCATAAAAATATCTTTGAGAAATTAGAATTTCCATATTAAAAGCCTGTTTGCACTTTGAATCAGTAGACTAAATTTGTTTTAACATGCATACATCTGTAATTAATCTTTTTTAAAAAGGAATATTGATCCTAATAATCATGGTTTTTTGAAAAGACTATATTTACATATATCAGCAGTTGTGTGTGTATGATATACTGTGTATAGGTAATAAAGCATGGCAGTTACTTCTGGGTTGTGAAAGAATGTCTTCCCTCAGCTGTGAGGTTGAGTCATTTCTGTCTGCAGAGACCATGCTTACTTACTCACAACCATAGGGCTAGTATCTCATGAAACAAGTTGCCTAGCATTGAATACAGTACAAATTGTGAGCCATATCATGACGGACATCCAGAATCCAGCAAGAAACTACAGTTTCATAGTTATTCTGACCTACAGTAATTTCAAATTATTTGACTGAACCATGTGAAATTGCTTTTCTAAAAACAGGTTAAAAATGGTCAAATATTGGAACTGCTACAGTAACATAATAGCATTAGGGTACTGTTCAGAATGACTATCTAAATGATACTGTAAGGTTATGGAGAGCTGAGATACTTTGCACAGCTAATTCTCTTTATCTCTTTTAATTCTCTTGTAATCCTAGATTTGAACGAAAAAGTTTCATCAAAGTGGGCAGATGCTAAACTTAGTAAATCTGACAAACTTTATGTTACTGTTTTATTCTATAATGTTGTAAAGTGTCAGTTTTATTAAACTCCTTTAAGGTTTAAATTATACATCTCCTATTGAACTCAGTGAAAAGTAAATCAGTATACCTGAAAAGTTCAGAATAAATGCATTCTTTCTCTTTCCCCTTTAAATATTAACATCAGTTTTATTAATATGGAATTACACACTGAATTAATAAATACTTGCCTATTAGTGAACTGCTCTGTGTTAAATATACTGAGGAAAGCAAGGTAGGCTATTATATAATTGAATAATTTCCAATTCAAATTAAAACTTTGATTGACAGATAGCCTGGGTTTGTTCTGAATGTCACTTAACTTCTGTCAAAGCAAAAGCAAAAACAATGAAAGGCTTGCTCTAAACCTTCTCCAGTAGTGGTGTGTTCACTAGACTATTGAGTTTCATCTCCATTGGGACTGTGGCCTTAATCCTATGGTCATAACTGCCCTGAAGTTGTCCATAACTGCCCTGGCTGTCACACTATGGGCAACATTTTGGGGAAACAAAAAACACTTTTGACAGTTGTATGCTTGTAGTCTCACAAATCTCTTTAGAATTTTAGAATAATAGAAAGGAAATGACAATACAAATGACCTAAGTAAAGCTGCTGAAGAATTAGCCTTATTTTAGAAATTTAAGAATGGTTTCTTCTGTTATTGACTCATAGGACTGTGTAATAATAGTTGTGGGTTTAGCACCAAGGCAGAGAGAAATATTACTTAGAATAGATTATCAGTTTGTTGACTTGAAAGTAGTGTGTAAACTTTAAATTGCCTTACAAGTGTAAATTATTATTTTATTTGTTATTGAAGCTGAAAGGCCATGCCACGTTATGTTTAATCTTTTGAGAACCCCATCCTTTGGCATCTTTGAGCCGTTTCCCTGTGTTACATCCTGTAATTTCCTTTAATCCTCACAACAACCTTCCAAGAAGAATGGGTTATAATCTATTTTATTACTGAAATTCTGAAAGGTTAAGTAACTGTCCTGAGGTCACAGAGCTAGTAACCCATCACTGTTTTTTGTTAAGGTTTTTGTATTTCATTGGCATCACTTCCCTCTGCCACTTCTTCCTTGACTATTGCTTTATATGGGTAATATCCTTGTACTGCAGCAAAGGCTTGGTGTGACAACTGACCTTCATATCCTTAATAGTGTTAATATATGAGCAGACTCTATTCTGTGTTAATGTCAGATATTAACATGAAAAATGGGCCATGTTTAACAAAAGTAGGAGATTAAATCATATTTATCACATATTTATGTGAATGAAGCCTATCTTCCTGTAATACTCATGCTTTTCAAAGGTAGCTAAAAATTTTACCCTGAATTTAAAAATCATATTATAAGTCCATATGTCAGAAGGAAATATGACATTCAGATCTGCTTCGTACTGATAAACCATTGTTCAGACTTTAGGAATGGCATTAGGATATAGTTTAAGAAAGATGAACAGTGGAGTAATATTTTGAGTTCACAGGGAATTAAAATAAATTTAGCTAGTCAACAGTCATATCCATTTTTCATACTTTATGTAGCATCTAATAGTACCATGCTCATGAGCTTTGATAGATAATTTCGTCAAAATTAAGAATAGAAATTGATCTCTGAAAATCTTCATGAAATCTTTTTTGCTTTTTCTGCTAGGAATCTCAGAACTAAATTTAGTTTTCATTGGTAAACTACACTTCTACCTGAATAGTAATGTATCTCCCCTCCCCTTTCCCTAAATCATGAATAATCTTCATTTCCCCATTGCCCCCCACTTTTTTTATACTGTCCTTCCTGTGTCTTTTTATGGTTTACCACATCAGATTCTTTTTGGGAAAAAGGATGATATAAACTATTAATGAATTAATAAACTGTAAAGAGGGTTTGGCCATGGTGAAGTTAATGACCATGATCTTTGCCTATTGGAGTCTACAGGAATGAGAGAAATGTGCATCTCAGAAAAAATGGCATGCCCCTGGCTGAAAGTAAATCAGCCTGGGAGAAGATATTCTAAAACTAAAATGCTTTAATTTTTTTTAACAAAGACTTTCTCTGCTCAGACACTTGCAATGATTCTACATAGATAAAGCCAAACCAAGGAAGAAGGTAGAAGGACCCCCACACACAATATATTTTAGATCTACATATTTAAAGGGAACTCTTCTATCTGCCTGTAGAAGGACAGGTGAAAATGTGTAGAAAGACCAAAAACAGTCTCCAAGAAGAATTTGGACCTAATCCAGGTCCAACAGACTGAGAATTCACTTGGAGATCCTTAATATGTCAGCTGACATCACTCTTCCACATCACTCGTGGAAAACATACCGTAGGATTTTTTAAGTGCAGAACTGTGTAAATTCAGGTTTTGGCAGATAAGTAATGTATTGATTGATTCAGTGTAGAAAAGCATTCCCTCAGAGCATGCCTGCCCCCTCGAGTAGAGTGAGCTCTTCATCTGTACTGCTTCTAATTGTGTTTCTTTTTAATATTTAACTCCCTATTACTGGTGAGGATTTTCTAGTAATACATACTGTTTAGAATTTTTGTGTCTCATATTTTCCTTACAGATTCAAAATAAACCAGAAAAGAAACCTGGAACACCACTTCCACCTCCAGCCCCCTTTCCAAGTAGTCCCCGACCTCCCTCCCCTGTTCCTCACGTGAATAATGTTGTGAGTGCAGCATTATCCATCAACATTCCACGGTTCTACTTTCCTGAAGGACTCCCCGATGCCTGCAGTAATCATGAACAAACTCTAAGCAGAGTTGAAGCTGCTTTCATGGATATTGAAGATCAGAAAGCAGACGTTTATGAAATGGGAAAAATTGCAAAGGTAATGTAACTACTACATGATGTATAATCTCCCTTTCTCTAGCTATCTCAATCTCCCTCTCTTTACTGCCTCCTTGCTCTCTATTTTTAAGCATGCATAGGAGGTTTTTTTTTTCCACGTTGAAAAAAATATATTTGATACTGATGTATTAGCTGTGATACAATTTGAAAAAAAACCTAGTGGTCTCCCAGTCCAACCTCCCATTTAGTATAGGAATTTCATTCATAGCATCACCAAAACATAAATTTCCTGCATGAGTGCCTTCAGTGACAGGAGACTCACTCTCTTGCCAAGCAGCCTGTTCCATCATTAAATAGGTTTACTTATTAGAAAAAATCCCCTTGTTGAATACAAATCTCTTTTTTCATTCTCATACGTTGATCATAATTCCTTGCCCTGAAGCCAGGGAAGGAACTATTAGGCCAACTCAATGCTGGGATTCTTCTCAGAAATAGATGGATTTGTTATTGCAAGTCTTTGATACTTTTCAATACATCCAGCTGCTTCTAATTTAAGCTCTTAGTCCCTAACCCTTGGACTACTGTAGCACCTTTGGTAACTGGATTCTACACTTCCAGCCTCCTCCTAGAACAGTTAATACTGAGCATAACCACAAGTTTATATTTGATCATGTCATTCCCCAGCTCAGCAAGATGCAAGGATTCCTACCATCTATAGCAGCAGTCCCTAACCTGTTTGGCACCAGTGACCGGTTTCATACAGAAGACAATTTTTCCATGGACCAAGGGGGTGAGGGACGGATGGTTTAGGCAGTAACGCAAGTGGTAGGGAGCCGCAGATGAAATTTTGCCCGCCTGCTGCTCACTGCCGGCTGTGCAGCCCAGTTCCTAACAGGCTAAGGACCAGTACCAGGATTTGGGGACCCCTGAACTATAGGAGTGCTTTGTTTCGTTTGGGTTCTGTTTTGATCATGCACGTACACTATTCTGAAGAGTCAGATCCAGCCTCAGGATTTAGCAGTGGTCTCAAGCTGTGCTTCAAGAGACAGAGGGGTTAACTGGGTAAGGGCTGCATGTGGACAAGGAGACAGCAAGTGGGAGTTTCCAAGGCCCCATGCACCCTTCTACTCGGAACACTATTTCTATCTTCAGGAAGCATATTCAAAAGCTTGAAAAGTACCACTTTTGAGGATAAAATCCAAACCACTATTCCCTGTATCCGCCTGACCACCTGCTCCTGCCTCTGCATCTGGGCTTTCATGCTTCTCCCCTCCAAAATGGACTTCTACCCTCCACTCCCACATCACCTAACCTGTCATGTCCCCTCTGCTTTCCTACTTCTAACCCCAGAATATTTGTTACTGCTGTTAATTTGTAAGTAGAGTGATTTTCAAGGAAATTAAAAAGAATTCTTTATTTTTTTTTTACTCCTTTTTTCATCATCCCCTAGTCTTGCTTTCTTGTTGACACCTTAGGTGTTTCTAGAGAAAAACAAACTCTTTCATTCTAGAAATAAGATCTCACTTATTCCCACTCTATTGTAACATGAGGAAACTGATATCCCACAAGTATGTACCTGAGATCACAGTTTGTACATGTCAGGAGACATATCCTCTGACTCCGGCATCATGCTGTTTCTACCTTATCTCCTCTGAAGTGGGCTAACGTAAAATCAGCTACTTCTACTAAGCAGTATCCACTCAAATAAATTATAGGTTCTTTCAGGGCATTTGCAATTTTTTACCCCAAGCTTTGAGAGATGACTATTTTATTATGAATCAAGGTGGTAAATTATCTGAATGGGCTGGAATGTTGAACCTAAATCCAAGAGAGAGAATTTAGCAGAGATGAATGAAATCTGTATTTGGAGATAACATGTTAATCACATAAATGCCAAACAGGGTATGTCTAACATAGCAATGGTTTGCGTAAGAGAGACAGGAGGCTTCATGAACAAGTTTGAGCAAACAAGCAGGAGAAACGGCAGATTGAGCACCGTGGTAGTTCCCTCTTGCTCTGCTGGGCTCCCCGCATCTGGAGAGCCAATCCAGGGGATCAGTGCCTCACTGTCAGAGACCTGCAGCCTGCTCTGTCTTGAAGGTCTCAGGTCAACCTTCCTCCTCTTGAATATTCCCAGCCCCTGCCTGAGGAGCTTTCCTGCATGCTGCCTCTACCCTCCTGCTCTGGCGCTCCCACCTGGCTCCTGGTAGCCCTCCCTGCCTGTGTCTCAGCGGCCCGCCAGCATTCCACAGTGAATGCACACTGAGAGGACAGCAGGGAGCCTGAGGACTCCACGTGGTCACAGGGAGTGTAGGAGAGAGTGTAGTCAGGTCAGGGAAGGGGTTGGTGCTGGGGAGTCAAAGGGAGGACTTTCCTGTTCACAGACAGTGGGGATCTATCTGTAGGTGGCATCAGGAAAAACTGCCCGTGTTACAGCTGACAACACAGAGAAGTTTAAAAAGAGAAAACGGGGCTTCCCTGGTGGCTCAGGGGTAAAGAATCCGCCTGCCAATATACAGGTTCTATCCCTGATCCGGGAAGATCCCACGTGCTGCAGAGCAACTAAGCCTGTGTGCCAAAACTATTTAGCCTTTGCTCGAGAACCTGAGAGACACAACTATTGAAACCGCATGCCCTATAGCCCATGCTCACAACAGGAGAACCTACAACAATGAGAGAAGCCTGTGCACCGCAACTAGAGAGTAGCCCCTGCTCGCAGCAACAAAGACCCAGCACAACCAAAAATAAATTTTTTAATTATAAAAAAAGATAGAAAACTTGTTTAGCCATAGTAACAGTCATTTACATAATAATTTACTGTTTGTACCAAATTATCATGTGGCACAATAGTCAGTATACACATACGTATCTGATTAACTTGTCTGAATTGTGCTTGACTGTAGTTCTAAATTCCATTCAGGGGGTGCTAAGCATTTGTGTTCATTGCCCTCAGACCTTAATTGTCAGTTTAGGTAGCAAAGTGAACTAACATTGCATGTAAGATGAGGACGTGTGTATGATGACCTCACAAGTACTATATTAGCTCATTTTATTGGATTTTATCTCTTTGTTCTTAAAATCATTTATTTTAAAAAATTTATTTAATCATGTCCTCCAGTTCGCTAGTTCCACGTAATCCAACTTGTTCTCGGCTATGGCCAGTCTGTTAGGACTCACTACACCAGCGTTTGCACCACTCTTTGTTCTGCAGACTGTCCTAGCTCCTTGGAGAGATTGCTCTCCATTTCTGATTAAATTCTTAGTGTAGTAGTTTGTATTTTTTCCCACAGCTTTATGAAGTGATGGAGAAGAAACGAATAGAGAATGATCTAAGAGGGACAAAAGCAGCATAGGAACAGAAACTGAGCAACAGCAAGGAAAGTATTTGGCACCACTGAGTTTTAGCCTCTGACAGGCTTGAGGGAGAAGAATGAAACTATCTTCTGAACTGTATAGAGCGCTCCAGCTCTTCTCACTAGCTGACATAGCACCATCTTAACCCTCTTGCCTGTGGCCTATAAGATAGCCTCTTGGTACCTTTATTTCTTTGTCTGCAGAATGAAATAAAAATATCTGCCCTCTTCTGTATGGGGTCATGTCAGGACTGAATAAAATAACAAGCATGAGACATTTTAAAATGTTAAAGAACCTTACAAATATTGGCTGAGCATCTCTTCCTAGATATCATTAGACAACTTGATTTCAGTTCTTTATGTTGTTGGGTCATTTTTAGATGAAATTATAGGTGTTAATGAAGTTTTCTTGGCTCCAGCAACACTGACGCTTGCCTTCTCCTCTAAACCTGTTTTCTAAACCCATTTTCAGCATGTCCTGTACCTCCTCACTTGTCATCCTGTCTTTTCCTTTGTGAAGAGCCTTGACATGAGCTTGTTCTCTCCTTTGTTATAAAAGTCTCTATTCTGTTGCCCTCAGATTAATATTATTTACTTTGTTTAGGTTTGTATTGATTTCCTGGCTCATTTTATCGTAATTCTCTGTTTTTAAGAAGATGCGGGCCAGACATACATTTATTTCTTAAATAGCGGGAAAGTATACTTATTTTCTCTGATTTCAGAGCAATTTTTATTAATTTATTTTATTTTGGCTGTGCAGGGTCTTCCCTGGGGCATGCAGGCTTTCTCTAGTTGTGGCACATGGGGGCTTCTTTCGTTGTGGTGCATGGGCTTAGTTAGCCCACGTCATGTGAGATCTTATTTTCCCAGCCAGGAGTCAAACCCAAGTCCCCTACATTGGAAGATGGATTCTTAACCACTGGACCACCAGAGAAATACCTACATTTTTAAAAAGCAGTCAAAGTATAATATCTGCAGCCCTTGCCATCCACTGCCCTTCCTGTTTTTGCATTTAGTATTTTCTCCAAGGGCTTGATAACTTTATGCTGCTCAACCCTTGGCTACTTGGGGTGTCCCACTACAAGAAAAATAGGTTAGTCCTTTCACACCCACTTCAAAATGTATCTCAGTTCAGTTCAGTTCACCTGAGTCGCTCAGTCATGTCCAACTCTTTGCGACCCCATGAACTGCAGCACGCCAGGTCTCCCTGTCCATCACTAACTCCCGGAGTTCACTCAAAGTCACGTCCATCAAGTCAGTGACCCCATCCAGGCATCACATCCTCTGTCGTCCCCTTTTCCTCCTGCCCCCAATCCCTTCCAGCGTCAGAGTCTTTTCCAGTGAGTCAACTCTTCGCATGAGGTGGCCAAAGTACTGGAGTTTCAGCTTTAGTATCATTCCTTCCAAAGAACACCCAGGGTTGATCTCCTTCAGAATGGACTGGTTGGATCTCCTTGCAGTCCAAAGGACTCTCAAGAGTCTTCTCCAGCACCACAGTTCAAAAGCATCAATTCTTCGGTGCTCAGCTTTCTTCACCGTCCAACTCTCACATCCATACATGACCGCTGGAAAAACCATAACCTTGACTAGATGGACCTTTGTTGGCAAAGTAGTGTCTCTGCTTTTGAATATGCTATCTAGGTTGGTCATAACCTTTCTTCCAAGGAGTAAGCGTCTTTTCATTTCATGGCTGCAGTCACCATCTGCAGTGATTCTGGAGCCCCAAAAAACAAAGTCTGACACTGTTTCCACTGTTTCCCCATCTATTTCCCATGAAGTGATAGGACCAATTGCCATGATCTTTGTTTTCTGAATGTTGAGCTTTAAGCCAACTTTTTCACTCTCCTCTTTCACTTTCATCAAGAGGCTTTTTAGTTCCCCTCTTCACTTTCTGCCATAAGGGTGGTGTCATCTGCATATCTGAGGTTATTAATACTTCTCCCAGCAATCTTGATTCCAGCTTGTGTTTCTGCCAGTCCAGCGTTTCTCATGATGTACTCTGCATATAAGTTAAATAAGCAGGGTGACAATATACAGCCTTGACCTACTCCTTTTCCTATTTGGAACCAGTCTGTTGTTTCATATCCAGCTCTAACTCTTGCTTCCTGACCTGCATACAGGTTTCTCAAGAGGCAGGTCAGGTGGTCCCGGTACCATATCTCTTAGGTTTCTGCCTTTGGGTCATAATAAATTTTTGTTTTTTATATATATACATAAGTTTATTTATTTTAATTGGAGGCTAATTACTTTACAATACTGTATTAGTTTTGCCATACATCAACATGAATCCACCATGGGTATACACGTGTTCCCCATCCTGAACCCCCCTCCCACCTCCCTGCCCATCCCATCCCTCTGGGTCATCCCAGTGCATCAGCCCTGAGCGCCCTGTATCATGCATCGAACCTGGACTGGCGATTCGTTTCACATATGATAATATACATGTTTCAGTGCCATTCTCCCAAGTCATCCCACCGTCGCCCTCTCCCACAGAGTCCAAAAGACTGTTCTATACAACTATTCTATACTCTTTTGCTGTCTCGCATACAGGGTTATCATTACCATCTTTCTAAATTCCATAAATATGAGTTAGTATACTGTATTGGTGTTTTTCTTTCTGGCTTACTTCACTCTGTATAATAGGCTCCAGGTTCATCCACCTCATTAGAACTGATTCAAATGTATTCTTTTTAATGGCTGAGTAATATTCCATTGTGTATATGTACCACAGCTTTCTTATCCATTCATCTGCTGATGGACATCTAGGTTGCTTCCATGTCCTGACTATTATAAACAGTGCTGTGATGAACACTGGGGTACACGTGTCTCTTTCAGTTCTGTTTCCTCTGTGTGTATGCCCAGCAGTGGGATTGCTGGGTCATATGGAAGTTCTATTTCCAGTTTCTTAAGGAATCTCCACACTGTTCTCCATAATAAATTTGTAAATATTAATCCGAGTGATTTGCTACTCTTTATGAGCTGACATGTACATTTTAACAAAGTCTTCTGAATAAAAATCATAATCCAAGGAAATGAAAGTGGTTTAATAGTGGATGTAGTCCTGCAGGATGGTAAGTGCACAGTCCCTGAACGTGTTTCAGCTGAGCTGGTGACCACTTCCCAAGGAGGAGCTAGACGATTCCTGATCCCTTCCAATTCTGAAAAATCCTTAGTGACTCTAATGTTGGGAGCTTCAAGTACTTTGGCAAGCCAGTCCCAGTATCTCTCTATATTTTCTCTCTCTTTTGGTGGCTCTGCACCACCACCTCCATAATATAGGCTGTTCTTTTAATTTTCCCAGCAGTTGCCAATAGCCTATCACATATAAGAGCATTTTCTTGGCATACTACTATTCCTCATGAAAGGGAGACTTGGGATTGGGGAAAGTGGATTTGACAGTAACCACCCAAAGTATATTAATTGTGAGCTTTGTACCGTGGCAATCATAATTTACACAATAAACAAAATCCATTTGGTTGCTAAGTAACAACTTTCTCTCATTCTTGACCTCAGTGGAGGTATTTGACCTCTGGACTTAAGAAATTTTAAATTCCACCCTGCTTGCAGAATGTGATTGGGTGGCCCTGGCAGAAGCAATCTCTTATTTCTGCCCTGTACTTAACTTACCACCCTTGGCTTGAATTTCATCATCCATGTCCTCATCTCTGACATGAACCCAGCAGTCCTGGGCATTCTCTCAGCATAACTAATCTCAGATGAAGTACTGTTCAGGCTTCTGTAGGATCCCCTATGCACAGAGGCCCCACATCAGGAGCAGCTTCACCTCAACCTAATACAGATTCACATCTAGTCATCTACCAGAGGAGACGCTTCCCTTTGTAGAATAAGACTCAACAGTCCTATATCTATTAAGAATATCTTTATCCAGTAATAAGATGTGACTCTTTGAAGAGCTTCAGATTTGGGAAGACATTTTATGTGTGTATACAAAATTGGGAACATGTGGAGATTATTTTTCTGCTAATATTAATACTTGGAAGAATTTTCCCTCTAGAAAAAAAAACCAGGTAAATCTGGTATGAATTATTTCTTATAAAAGGATAAGAATAATTTTTTATTTTTAATATAAATTCATTTAATTGGAGGCTAATAACTTTACAATATTGTATTGGTTCTGCCATACATTGACATGAATCCGCCATGGGTGTACACTTTTCTTAATTGAAAGAAAAAGGTTTTATTGAGAAGAAAATCATTACCTTTAGGATATTGTATTTTAGTTCTTTCTAAGGCTGTTATAATGTGTTGTCATTGGTGATATGTTCTGATATATAAGTGATAGCATTTTAATTTTTGCCTCCCATCTTTCACCTGAATTGTAACCATTTAAATAGATTTATAGCTGTTTTCTAAAACAGTCCAGGCTTTTCTGTTTCTCCTTGAATCTGGGACCTAATAACACAGTAAGCAAAGGAGAAAAGAAGAGAGAGGTTAGAGCGTATTGATACCAAGTAACTGGGCAGTAAAGGTGGCTGTATTTTTCTCCCATAGGAAGGGAGGCCATTTACACAACCAAGACATTCAGTCACTTATTTTTCTTTCTAAAAGTAGAAAATACATGATGTAAGAGTGGTAGGAAGGGAGGGAGACTGGTTGCTTTAACTATAAAATTTACAGGAAAGAAACATCACTATAAATGTACTTTAAGAAAAGGCAAATGGATATTCATCTTCATCGTGAAACGTGTCATCCTCTTGTATTGTTTTCCCTCTTTCTCGCTGAATCTACCCCAGCTGATGTATCTGCCTCCATCCCAGTTTTGCTCCCCCAGGTCCCCTTCTGTCCACCTTGGCCTGAAGGGTAAAAGCCACAGAGGCCCTTTCTTTGGCCCTGTCATCTCTTCACTGCCCCTTGGCTCACACTGCATTTGTGTTTTATTTGCAGGCCTGCGGCTGTCCTCTTTATTGGAAAGCCCCCATGTTCAGGGCTGCAGGGGGAGAGAGGACAGGATTTGTGTCAGCACAGTCATTCATCACCATGTGGAGAAAGTAAGTAAGAGAGCAGCTACTCGAGCTGGGCAAGGAATTATCTGGTCCTCGTGACATGCTTTATAAAGGACGCTAATTTTACTCATTCATTAATTTCCCCCTTACCCTTTGTTTCAGCAAGTAAAATTCAATGATTCACAACTTTTTATGCCCACAAACAAATTCTTTCCCTAAGCCTTTATCTTACATGTCTCTGATCGTTAAAGCAGATCTCCAAAACTACTTGTTTAATAACTATTTGATAATTTGTTAGTTTCACTTGTTAACAATATGAGTCTTAGGATTTGACTCTTGTAGCAGTGATATAAATGCTCCTTTAAGGGGAGCAAATCATACATGTCACATGCTTTCATTCTCATCTGATCCAATTTAGAATTGTATCCAGTTGATTTATTTAAAAAAACTGAATTCTGGGACTTCTTGGTGGTCCAGTGGTTAAGATTCTGTGCTTCTAACCCAGGGGACGCTGATTCCATCCCTGGTTGAGAGTTAGGATTCCCAAATGCTGCACGGCCGAAAATAAATAAAGGCCTTTCTTTTAAAAAATAACTGAATTCTAATAGATTTTAGTCATTACTTTTTGAAAGCTCCAGTTAAGGAACAAAGGGTTAGTATATTTATAAAGATACTCCTGGATTTTAATATCCTGACAAGTTCTCTTGAATTTAAATCCAACTTTCTTCTTGCTTTTCTTTTTTCTCCCTTCTTTCTTTAGAAATTATTTCTTGATATATTTATGCACAATTTAAAGGAATGTTATAGCTTGCCCCTTCTACCTCTATTAACTGATCAGCCTTCTCTAAGTATGTTGTTCTCACTTTCTGGGCTGGATACCCTTCTTGATGAACTACTGGGAAATGCTGTTCATCTGCCATCACTATCATCATTGTTATTTAAAATCAGCATATAATAGCAGCAAAACTCAGCTTACAGATTCTTCTAATCCTTTCCTGCCACCTCAAAGCCCTTACTAGTATAATGCTTGAGAACATCATAGGTGATTAATAACTATATTCTTATTTTTAAAAATCTAGCCACAAGTTAAGTTCACCAAGTTCTTCTTGCATTTCAATAGAACTAAAGTGATCAGGAATGGGAAAGAAGGCAATGGCACCCCACTCCAGTACTCTTGCCTGGAAAATCTCATGGATGGAAGAGCCTGGTGGGCTGCAATCCGTGGGGTCACTAGGAGTTGGACATGACTGAGTGACTTCACTTTCACTTTTCACTTTCCTGCATTGGAGAAGGAAATGGCAACCCACTCCAATGTTCTTGCCTGGAGAGTTGCAGGGACAGGAGAGCCTTGTAGGCTGAGCCTCATAGGCTGCCGTCTATGGGGTCGCACAGAGTCGGACACAACTGAAGCGACTTAGCAGCAGCAGCAGCAGCAGAGATCTCTTCAAGAAAATTAGAGATACCAGGGAACATTTCATGCAAGGATGGGCACAATAAAGGACAAAAACAGTATAGACCTAATAGAAGCAGAAGATATTAAGAAGAGGTAGCAGAAGAACTCGGAGAAGGCAGTGGCACCCGACTCCAGTACTCTTGCCTGGAAAATCCCATGGACGGAGGAGCCTGGTAGGCTGCAGTCCGTGGGGTCGCTAAGAGTCAGAAATGACTGAGTGACTTCACTTTCACTTTCAACTTTCATGCATTGGAGAAGGAAATGGCAACCCACTCCAGTGTTCTTGCCTGGAGAATCCCAGGGATAGGGGAGCCTGGTGGGCTGCTGTCTATGGGGTCGCACAGAGTCGGACACGACTGAAGCGACTTAGCAGCAGCAGCAGAAGAAGAACTATACAGAAAAGATCTTCATGACCCAGATAACCACGATGGTGTGATCACTCACCTAGAGCCAAACATACTGGAGTGTGAGGTCAAGTGGGCCCTAGGAAGCATCACTGCAAACAAAACTAGTGGAGGTGTTAAAATTCCAGCTGAGCTATTTCAAATCCTAAAAGATGATGATGTTAAAGTGATGCACTTAGTATGCCAGCAAATTTGGAAAACTCAGCAGTGGCCACAGGACTGGAAAAGGTCAGTTTTCATTCCAATCTCAAAGAACGGTAATGCCAAAGAATGTTCAAACTACCACACAGTTGGACTCATTTCACACACTAGCAAAGTGGTGCTCAAAATTCTCCAAGCCAGGCTTCAATAGTACGTGAACTGTGAACTTCCAGATGTTCAAGCTGGATTTAGAAAAGACAGAGGAACCGGAGATCAAATTGCCAACATCTGTTGGATTATAGAAAAAGCTAGAGAATTCCAGAAAAACATCTGCTTCATTGACTATACTAAAGCCTTTGACTGTGTGGATCACAACCAACTGTGGAGAAATTCTTAAAGAGATAGGAATACCAGACCACCTTACCTGCCTCTTGAGAAATCTGTATGCAGGTCAAGAAGCAGCAGTTAGAACTTGACATGGAACAACAGACTGGTTCCAGACCGGGAAAGGAGTATGTCAAGGCTGTATATTGTCACCCTGCTTATTTAACTTCTATGCAGAGTACATCATGGGAAATGCCGGGTTGGATGAAGCACAAGCTTAAATTAAGATTTGGGAGACTGTCTTTTTACTTTGCTTATAGTTTCCTTTGTTGTGCAGAAGCTTTTAATTTTAATTAGGTCCCATTTGTTTATTTTTGCTTTTATTTCCAGTATTCTTGGAGATGGGTCATAGAGGATCCTGCTGTGATTTATGTCAGAGAGTGTTTTGCCTATGTTCTCCTCTAGGAGTTTTAGTTTCTGGTCTTACATTTAGATCTTTAATCCATTTTGAGTTTATTTTTGTGTATGGTGTTAGAAAGTGTTCTAGTTTCATTCTTTTACAAGTGGTTGACCAGTTTTCCCAGCACAACTTGTTAAAGAGATTGTCTTTTCTCCATTGTATATTCTTGCCTTCTTTGTCAAAGATAAGGTGTCCACGGGTGCATGGATTTATCTCTGGGCTTTCTATTTTGTTCCATTGGTCTATATTTCTGTCTTTGTGCCAGTACCATACTCTCTTGATGACTGTGGCTTTGTAGTAGAGCCTGAAGTCAGGCAGGTTGATTCCTTCAGTTCCATTCTTCTTTCTCAAGATTGCTTTGGCTATTTGACTTTTTTTGCATTTCCATACAAATTATGAAATTATTTGTTCTAGCTCTGTGAAAAATACTGTTGGTAGCATGATAGGGATTGCATTGTATCTATAGATTGCTTTGGGTAGTATACTCATTTTCACTATATTGATTCTTCCAATCCATGAACATGGTATATTTCTCCATCTATCAGTGTCCTCTTTGATTTCTTTCACCATGAAGCAACTGACAAAGGACTAATCTCAAAAATATACAAGCAACTAACTCTTGCAGCTCAATTCCAGAAAAATAAATGTCCCAATCAAAAAATGGGCCAAAGAAACTAAACAGACATTTCTCCAAAGAAGACATACAGATGGCTAACAAACACATGAAAAGATGCTCAACATCACTCATTTTCAGAGAAATGCAAATCAAAACCACAATGAGGTGGTACATATACACAATGGAGTATTACTAAGCCATTTAAAAAGAATATATTTGAATCAGTTCAAATGAGGTGGATGAAACTGGAGCCTATTATACAGAGTGAAGTAAGCCAGAAAGAAAAACACCAGTACAGTATACTAACACATATTTATGGAATTTAGAAAGATGGTAACAATAAGCTTGTATGTGAGACAGCAAAAGAGACACAGATATATAGAACAGTCTTTTGGACTCTGTGGGAGAGGGAGAGAGTGTGTTGATTTGGGAGAATGGCATTGAAACATGTATAATATCATTTATGAAACGAATCGCCAGTCCAGGTTCGATGTATGATACAGGAGGCTTGGGGCTGGTGCACTGGGACAACCCAGAGGGATGGTACGGGGAGGGAGGAAGAAGGGGGGTTCAGGATGGGGAACACGTGTATACCCGTGGCGGATTCATGTTGATGTATGGCAAAACCAATACAATATTGTAAAGTAATTAACCTCCAATTAAAATAAATAAATTTTTTTAAAAAGATGTGGGAGAAACATCAGTAGCTCAGATATGCAGATGAGACCACCCTTATAACAAAAAGTGAAGAGGAACTCAAGATCCTCTTGATGAAAGTGAAAGAGGAGAGTGGAAAAGCTGGCTTAAAACTGAACTTCAAAAAAAAAAAATCATGGCATCCAGTCCCATCACTTTATGGCAAATAGATGGAGAAACAATGGAAACAGTGACAGACTATTTTCTTGGGCTCCAAAATCACTGCAGATGGTGACTACAGCCATAAAATTAAAAGATGCTTGCTGCTTGGAAGAAAAGCTATGACAAACCTAGAGAACATATTAAAAAGCAGAGACATTACTTTGCCAACATAGGTCCATCTAGTCAAAGCTGTGATGTTTGCAATAGTTGTATGGATGTGAGAGTTGGACCATAAAGAAAGCTGAGTGCCAAAGAATTGATGCTTTTGAACCGTGGTGTTGAAGACTCTTGAGAGTCCCTTGAACTGCAAGGAGATCAAACCAGTCAGTCCTAAAGGAAATCAATCCTGAATATTCATTGGAAGGACTGATGATGAAGCTGAAACTCCAATACTTTGGCCACCTCCTGCAAAGAACCTACTCACTGGAAAAGACCCTGATGCTGGGAAAGACTGAAGGCAGGAGGAGAAGGGGACGACAGAGGATGAGATGGTTGGATGGCATCACTAACTCGATGGACATGAGTTTGAGCAAGCTCTGGGAGATGGTGAAGGACAAGGAAACCTGGCATGTTGCAGTCCATGGAGCCACAAAGAGTCGGATACAACTAAGTGACTGCACAACAACAAAGTTATCAGGAGAAATAAGACTGCCAGTTCACACCAAAGCCAAAAGTTATAAGTGCTTCATGTTTTCCAGGTGAATTTTGATCATTTTGTTACAGGGAGTAGTTCTAAGTTGTTCAGATCCCAAGGGCTGCAGTGGCCATGGGAGAATCACTCCTTACACACGAGTGGGATGACCCTCCAGAAGTCAGGGCCGTGGCCACCATTTCTTCTCTCCTACTCAAATAGGACACAGCTGGATAGAAGTCTAGAAAATGGGGCTTTTCCAGTGTATGGTTAAGCAATAATAAAAGTAGAATAATTTCTTGGAGTCCAGAATTAGCAAAAAAGCACTAATTAGGCAGGAGTAAGCCAGTTAAAAAAAGTGGTATTTGCCGTTTTGGCTATTGTGGCACCTAGAACCAGAGGGAAGAAAATAGAGCCAAAGGCCTAGGATTCCCTCTCCTTTCCCCACCAGGAAAGCCAGGACTTCAGCAGGGTGGTCTGCTTGTCTGTTATTAGTTACTATTGTTGTCATTTTAAATAAGCATATAACAGTAGCAGAATTGAAGAACTTGAAATGTGTAGATGTTCTGGCTTTCAACTACCTTCTCTCCCCTGGGTAGGTGCTAGGCCCTAAAAAATGCCTCAGGTGGAGTGTGAACAAAGGGTGGAAAGAATAGGGATGTTACACAGCTCTTGTCAGGGTATCTTCAGCTCCTGAATTCAGCATTGTTGGCAAAACCCCTCTAACAATCTGGGAAAACAGCAAGAGTGAGTTGTAATTGTTTCAGATAAAAGTTTGAACAACCTGGGAGATTCAAAAATAAATAAATAAAAGGAAGTAGTTCATTCTATAAATGATTAGAGCCAGAGAGAAGAGCTTACATTCTAAGTCATTTTCACTTTGCATTCTAAGTTATTGTCACTATGTGAGGACACTGTGTTTGTGAGCCTGAAGCTGACTGTGGCAGAAGAAAACTAGTAATCAGCTTGTTTACCTACAATTAACTTTATAATGTTAAGGACAGTAACAGCCAGGTGTCTTAAGATTCTGTGTCACTGAGAGAGTGGACATTTATGTTGGTGGATAGAGCAGCAGCATCCACAACAGCTGTATTTCTTTATTGAGATGAATCATTTTCATTTTATCTCCAAGGAAAAGAGATTTCTGCAAAGTCAAAGGGGGGAAAAAGGACATGAAGCACAAGTCCTCATTTTCCATTACTGCAGGAAACTGCTTATGAAATATATAGCATGAGCAACTGTCCCTGTCTTTTTTTCATTAAAAAAAAAATCCTATGAATAGATAAGTGTAAGGTCTTTTTTTCTATTTTCTGGCCAGATACTATAATGACTGGAGCGCCCTCTAGTGGCAGCTTCTCTCTTGCGCGCTCAAAATGCCTTTTAAAAACGAGGATGCTTTCAGTCCAGTTCAGTGGCTCAGTCGTGTCCGACTCTTTGCCACCCCATGAATCGCAGCACACCAGGCCTCCCTGTCCATCACCAACTCCCGGAGTTCACTCAAATTCACGTCCATCGAGTCAGTGATGCGATCCACCCGTTTCATCCTCTGTCGTCCCCTTCTTCTCCTGCCCCCAATCCCTCCCAGCATCAGAGCCTTTTCCAATAAGTCAACTCTTCGTGTGAGGTGGCCAAAGTACTGCAGTTTCAGCTTTAGCATCATTCCTTCCAAAGAACACCCAGGGATAATCTTCAGAATGGACTGGTTGGATCTCCTTGCAGTCCAAGGGACTCTCAAGAGTCTTCTCCAACACCACAGTTCAAAAGCATCAATTCTTCAGCGCTCAGCCTTCTTCACAGTCCAACTCTAACATCCATACATGACTACTGGAAAAACCATAGCCTTAGGGCTATTTTGGGAGACTAAGCAACTAAGTATGATGGTTGAATTACCACACTTACCTTGAAGAAGACATGTGTTTATTTTTATAATTTTTTACAAATTGTACCCTTTGCTTAGTGACCTGGATCCAACTTTAGCATATTAAGACTTTCAAGTACAAAAAACATAACAGGATTAAAACATATTGGCATATACATACACATGCTGACTTACCCCAGTAATAGGCTCTATATAATCTTGTGGGGAAAGTCAAATCCAAAAGCCACAGCATAGCAGTTAATAATTTTCCTCCTGTCCCAGTGCTCATAGGGTGGAGGTTTCTGAGCCCTCTTCTGAGTGTTTCGAACGTGAACTCCTCACCAGGCTTTTGTTCCCCTGCCTCTGATCCCCCTCCCTTCCCTGTTCTGCTGCCCGTTTCCTCTCTATTCTTTGACAACTGTTTCTGCTACAGTCAAGACATTTTTAGGGGAAAGAGATTGCTCCACAGCATTTCATTTTGAGTTCCTAGATTACCAACTTTGTGACAGAACTCCTCTCAGAGTCGGTAATATTGCTCCAACTTTTATATGCTTTACTTCCTCTTACCTTTTCATGTCAAAGTGTCATTTGTTCATTAACATCATTTCGTCTTAAGAGCTCTGGAAGATAGTTTAGAATAGCTATGTTTACCTTCCTTCTCCAGTTTTCGTGACTTTTATTATCTCTTTTTCTGCTGGCAAATGAAGTTCACCAGCCTCTAGCACTGGCTGAACATCATAATTCATCTTTTCTTTCTGTTGCATGCTTCTAATACCAAAAGGCCATGCCTGACTTAACTTCACCCTCTCAGAATCTCTCTCATCTGGTATATCTGTGCAATTTGTACATAGTGCCGCTATCCTTTCTTCATGAAAACACTATTTTCCAAAGACCTCACTGCCTTTTGGTTGTGATCATCCCACTCATGTTCGAATCATAAGAGATGGTTCCCATCAGCACCTGTGTCACTAATCTCTTTCTGAAACGTGTATTTATTTAACTTTGGGAGCCTTAAGAAGAAGAATGCTGAAGAATGATAAGGAAAATAACTTTAAAGAGTGTTCTATGACTTTAATAATCACAAATGGAATCCGTTAAGTGGATATCTGTTGGTCAGATCACAAACATTTTTTAAGAATCTTTAGTATGAAAGTCACTATTTCTGGTGCTAAAGGAAAAAAAAAAAAAAAGAGCTATAACTTTGCCTGCCCTTTAGGTGCCAGAGAAATAAAAGGCAATTCATGGTACAATGGCATATGTAATACACATAAACTAAATATAACACAAAGATCAGTAAGGGATTTAGTTATCAGAGAAAGCTTTTTGAAAGAGGTGAGTTATTAGCTGGACCTTAAAGAATAACCTGTATTCAGATAGCAAAGTTGGGAGAGGTGGTTTTCTAGGAGAGATAAACAGCATGAGAAACGGCACTAAGGCAAGAACGCACATGGCACACTCAGAGCAGAATGGCTCAGGCCGGCTGCCCAGAGTGGACGTTTCAGTTTAGCAAAGTGGTAAGATAAGCATACTGGCTCTAGCCTAATTAAAGAGGGCCTTAAATGCCAACCTTAGATATCTAGATTTCCTCATATAAGTGGTAGAAAACTGTTGAACATTTTTGGAAAAGGGAATTATATAATCAAAGAATGTTTTAGAATGATGAATTATCTGTGATGTGAGGTTGGATGGACACTGAAACCTGTTTTGACCTTCTTCCCTTCTGAAAGTCTCAGCATGAAATAAAAAGACCCTGGACTTAATGGTAAACTGGAAATAGGAGGGAAGAAATGGTTGTTTAAAATATGTTCCCATCCTATATTCCAAGCACCTAGTGGTCCACGCTAGAAACCTGGAATTCATCATGGACTTTCCCCACTTTTATCCCTCCACACGAATCAACTATCATGTCCTTTCATTTTCAGCTCTCATGCTGCCAGTATTATTGCTCAAGCCCTTAGACAAACTTCTGCCTGGTATTTATGAAAAACACATCTGATCATGTTGCCTGTCCAAGTTAAAATTTTTCTGTGAGTAGGCGGAAGTCCAGGCTTCTTGACCTGGACTTGACCTGGACCTGAATGTGAAAGGGTCTCCAGGATCTGATCCTAATGCTCATGTCCCCTTCGCTTCCCACCTCCAGTGCTTGCAGTTGCCCAAATAATCTGTGCAATCTCATACCAGGCATTTGTACATGCAGCCCTCTTGATCCACAGCAGCCCCTTTTCCATTTCACAACTCTTCAGGGAATTTCACTGGCCATCCTGTGTCCTTCCATGACACCCTGAATTTATTATTTCTCTAATAAGATTATCCAGGAGTATGATCTTATTGGTGTATCTCTCTCACTAGACTGTAAGCTCCTTACAGGGCACAAAACCATGTCTTATTTTCTTTGTATTCCAAATATACACAAGGCCAGACACAGTATCTGGCACACAATTAGCATTCAATAAATGATTAAGGAAGAAAAGCAAGAAAGTTTGGAGACTAACTGGATGTGGAGAATAAGGAAGAGAAATAAGTTTGAAATGACTTCAAATTTTCAAGCTCAAATAACTTGGAGTGGTACCACCATTAACAAAAATAGACATCCATGAAAAGAACTGACTTTGAGAAGAAGATTCTAAATTTGGTTTTCACTATTTTGACTTTGCTATGTGAGTATAGCATCCAAATGGAAATGTCCAGCAATTAGCTGGAGATGAGGAATTCTTAGAGCTTTAAGATTTAATAGGGACTTCAGTTTTTCTTAAGCCTGGTCCTTCAAAGTCTCATTTCAAAAGCCCCGTCAGGTTGGTCCTGAATGTCTGCAAACCTGGACAAACAGAAGTTCATGTCTTACGTGGTATGTGGTGGTCCATCAGATGTGTTCCCTCCTTGTAGGCAGCTCTGGAGTTCTGGTTCCAGATACCCTGAGCTAACCTGAATGGACCTTCTTCACGTGTATTTTTACCTGCATTAGTTCAGTTGACTTGGTGGTCTCAGAAGCATTCTACAGAAATAATATACCATCTTGTTGAGCTTTTATTAAGAAGGCCCTTGAACAAAATCAGCAGCGTGGAATTTTTTCCTTTTTTTAATCATTTTAAAAGAAAGCACTTGATTCTTGACCTAAATGGCCTTCAGACCAGACTGAAATTCCCAACTATTGATGTTGTGGTCACTGTTCACAGTAGCCAATCTTCCTAAGCAGTCATTTCTTTTCTAGGTTGCTGAGTAACCATCATGATGATGCCTCTAAGTTTATCTGTCTTCTTGCAAAGCCCAGCTGCAGCTCTCTAGAACAGGATGATTTTATTCCTTTACTTCAGGTAATTTTCATTTCCTTTTAAAATGGGTTTTATTTTTAGAGTTTCAGAAGCTTTTAAAATTTTTTCAACTGTAAGATATGTCAATTGAGATATACTAATTTAGAGATTAGATTTCTAGACGAGTGGTTTCCAAGATTATTTTAGCAGCAAAATCCTTTTGTTAAGTAAAAATTGATACAGATAATAGCATAAACAGTATAAAACAGATAATCATATATATATATTATAGCCCAGATGAAACAGGGCTACTCCCACTGAAGCAGAAGAGAGAGGCCTTACTTAGGCTCCCCCTGTGCCCACCCACAGCAATCACAGAAGCACCTCCTGAAATTAGGCATGTGGCCTAGCTAATCAAGTTGACCTTCATTAAGGTTAAAGAGAAAGAGATCTCCAACAGAAAGAGCCCAGTGGGGGAATATTTATATCCAGGCCTTCTGATGAGAATCAGTTGCATGCCAATATTGAATCTGTTTTTATTACAGCATTCTTCATAGCTTGATACATTGCTTGTTAATGTATTCCATATCTAAATATTACATTTTCCTAAGTAGTTCACAAATTCCTTGAAGCTGAGGTCTGCCTTTCATTTCTGTTGAATGAACATCATTTTTTGAGTTGTTCTAGTAAATCCTTGTTGACTGCTACTGAGGATGCCTAAAAAAGGGCAGAAAGATACATGGACATACTTTAGGTTTTTTTAAGTTGTATTTGTGGCTACCATCTTTTTTTTTTTTCTTTTAGATTTTTGAATTGCAACATATACACACATGAAAACACACTAATCATGATGCATCAATTAATTTTCACAATGTGAGCACTTCTGTGTAACTAGCATGCAGATGAAGAAACCAAACATTACCAGCACCCCCAAACTCTTCATGCTCCCTGCCAGTCCCTGCCACTGTAGGGGAACCACTACCCTAACTTCTAATGCTATATGACAGATTCTAATTGTTGGAACAGTTTTACATGTTCAGAAAATGAAGTTTGGATGTAACTTATTTTATGTGCAAGGGTTTTGAGCTTATTTTAATCTGCATGATAGCTTTGATTATTCTTAAACTCTTCTGCGATATGCTTTTGTTCCCCTTTAAAAAGTATTCATGGGAATGAAGATTGTTAAGTTTTTCACATTTAATCAAGACCGTCATGTATAAAACCCAATGTTATGTATTCCTATTTATGTTTTCTGTAAATTCTTCAGCCACCTCTCCCCCTCACCCACTCATCCATTCCCAGCCCTACTCTGTCTCCTATAAACTGCATCTTTTTTACTTCATTTGCTGATTAGCTTCAGGTTGGTCTGGCCAATGGATCGCACTGCCAGGAGGTGGGAGGGCAGAGAAGAAAGAAGTTAGCATGTCTTCCCAGCTGTTTGCTGCAGCATACTAATTGTATGTTTCTCTATAATTCAGCTAATGCTGCAAGACCCCTTCTCCACAGCTGTGGTGCTTCCTGGGCTCCTGTTGGTCTCTTCCTCTCTGGTCCCTTGGCCCTAGGGATTGTAACAGTATCTTTCTGCTGCTCATCCCTGGCACCTCCCATTCCCTTGTTTGTTCCCTTACCCACAACTCTTCACTTAATTGCTTCATGAAAGATTCATATGGGAGAATTCTTTTTCCTGTGGGGACTACCCTGACTGAGTTTTATCAGAAGCTTTAATAAAAGCTTTGACAGGAATATAAACTAAGCTATGCCAAGAGAATTATGAACAAACAACAAAATTAGTGGACATTTTTACTTCCTTCTCTTAAATATAAGAGTTTTTATATGAAAAGTGGATATGTGGAGTCTGCTCATAAAAGAAGACAGACTGCTACCCCTCTCATTCTTTTCCAAACTCCTCTGAAGATAAATATTGATATGTTAAAAGGAATAAACCAATGAAAGTGAGTGGAATGTCAGAGAGGAACAGAGGAGGAAAAAAATCAGTGTACAGGAGATCTAGTATTTCTTGAAGATAGAAAGTGGAAGCAAGCAAACGAGACCATAGCCCAGAGCAAGGGGCTGTGGGAGAAGTGAGCTGCAGTGGAGAAGTGAGCTACTCTATTCCACTCTGCTCATTAGGATCTCCCAGGGAGGCTATGAACTCAGAGTTGGCAGAGCTGATGTGAAGTACTAGGAATGGGGAATCACTGAAGGCTGGGGTACAGAGCAGTTGACCCTTTGACTGCTTACCTGGTTCCCAAATATAAAGTGCAGCCGGACTGCACTTGGAGCAGGCTAAGACAAATTTTAGTAGAGGAATATCCTAGATAGTGTCTGGCCAGTACTTGTCAAAATTATCAAGGTCGTCAGAAACAAGGGAAGTCCAAAAAACTGTCTAAGCTAAAAGGAGCCTAAGGAGGCACAACAACTAAATGTAATATGAGATGCTAGAACAGAAGAAAAGACATTAGGTAGCAACTAAGGAAACATGAATTAAGTATAGCCTTGAATAATACTAATAATAATGTATCAATATTGGGTTATTAATTATAACAAATGCTAATGTAAGATATTAATAATTAGAGACCTGGGTGCAGATATATGGGAACTTGACACATCTTCTCAACTTTTCTGTAAGGCTAAAACTGTTCTTAAAAAGTCTTTTTTAAAAAAATAATTACTATATTCAGAGAGATTATATAAGACAAGAATAGATGCTGACACAAGAAAGAGCTGTGCGAATTTTAACATGTAAGTGCCAAATTTTTAAATTTCAGCATAAGGCCTGGCAACTAAAGTTAAGGATGTCTCTGGGGCACGCAAATGCACACATGTTAGAGAGAGAGAGAGAGAGAGAGAGAGAGAGAGAGAGAGGGAGAGAAGTGACGACATAAAGGACCAATTCAAGAATTTCAACATCTCACTAACTGGAATCTAGGGGAGAAAGAAGGGGGGAGATGGAAAGAAGGAAATCGTCAAAGAGGTAATATAGAATCATCAAATAAATAATACAAGATGGAGAGAATTGAAAAGACAGGAGTGATAGGATGGGTCCAAAGAGCAGAAACCCAGTGGGATTCCTTCAGATTCCTGTTTACTTTCTTGGGGAAACACATCGTGCCTGTGTGGCCATCACATGATCAAAAACAGAATATGGCCCTCCAACCCAGCTCTCATGTTCCCTCCAGTCACTGCCCACAGAACCAGAATATTCAGAATATAAGTCTTTTGGTTGAAAGGAGCCTCTGAGTGGCAAACACAATGAATTTAAAAAAGACATACATAAACAAGTCCTCTTGAAATTTTAGAAAGCCACCAAAATCCTCCAGAGAGAAAAACCAGGTCACCGTAATAGGAATAAGAATTGGGATGGTATTACATTCTCATTGGCAACCCTGGGGAAATGGATTTGAACTCAGATTTCTATATCCTACCAAGCTGTAGATCAGATATGAGTTTAGAATAAAGACATTTAAAAACTCAGAAAGTTTATCTCCTGTTTTCTTGGAGAGTTACTTGAGTATATACTATAGCAAATTAAATAAACCAAGAAGAAGAAATGCATGAGATCCAGGAAACAATGGATTCACTTCAGAGAATCAGTGAAATAAAGTCCCAGGTTGGCAACTGAAGAGCAGCCACTGCAGAATAGAGAAGACAGGGGATTTCTCTGGGAAGGAGCTAGGAGGGGAGGAGTGAGTCCATGCAGTAGTTTTTATATTTAAGAACAGGGGAACTGGAGAGTATGATGAAGATGCAGCATTATGTATCATAATGCTGAAGAAAGGCAATTAGAAACTCTAAGAAAAATGAAAAAACTCTGAAGTCGTGTATAAACATGATGCAAACTAAAATATGACAGGATTATGAACGACTGGTGGGAAGTAAGAAAAGGAAGTTCAAAGGACCCCAGTAAAGCCTCATCTGCAGTTCAGTTCAGTCGCTCAGTTATGTCTGCCTCTTTGCGACCCCATGGACTACAGCACGCCAGGCCTCCCTGTCCATCACCAACTCCCAGAGTTATTCAAACTCATATCTATTGAATCGGTGATGCCATCCAACCATCTCATCCTCTGTTGTCCCCGTCTCCTCCCACCTTCAATCTTTCCCAGCATCAGGGTCTTTTCCAATGAATCAGTTCTTCACATGAGGTAGCTAAAGTACTGGAGTTTCAGCTTCAGCATCCATCCTTTCAATGAATATTCAGGACTGATTTCCTTTAGGATGCCTCACCTTAAAAAAAGAAGAAACGGAAGTTCATTTAACTTCAGTACCCAGAATAGTCTCCTTTGAATGCCCAAGGGACATGATATTGGACCAGTAAGAAATGATATGCATTCCTGGTATGCTGCTTAACTGGCATTCAACAGTATTTAGAGTCAAAATGTTGTAAAATATTTTAATGTATAACACCTAAAGTCATCCTATGAATAAACTGAAGAAAATTTTGTTATGGTTGCAGAACAGTATTTAAGCAACCTGAACAATGTAGAAGCAAAATATTGCCAAAATTTGAAGGAGAAAAAGAGAAAATAAAGTTAGAAGTGCTACTGTCATCATCCTGTAAATAGAACTTAAGGCACTAAGATGAAATGGGGTGAAGATTAAATGTATAAATAGATTATTTCTCATTTATAGATATAACCAATATAAAAACTAAAAATCATTCATAACCACAAATACTGGGTAAAGGGGAGTAAAGTGGGCCAGTATAAATGAGCTAAATCCTCATCTTCCCTAGCAAAGAATCATAAATATTGTTATGCAGAGTACATCATGAGAAACGCTGGACTGGAAGAAACACAAGCTGGAATCAAGATTGCCGGGAGAAATATCAATAACTTCAGATATGCAGATGATACCACCCTTATGGCAGAAACTGAAGAGGAGTTAAAAAGCCTCTTGATGAAAGTGAAAGAGGAGAGCGAAAAAGTTGGCTTAAAGCTCAACATTCAGAAAACGAAGATCATGGCATCTGGTCCCATCACTTCATGGGAAATAGATGGGGAAACAGTGGCAGACTTTATTTTTTTGGGCTCCAAAATCACTGCAGATGGTGACTGCAGCCATGAAATTAAAAGACGCTTACTCCTTGGAAGAAAAGTTATGACCAACCTAGATAGTATATTGAAAAGCAGAGACATTACTTTGCCGACTAAGGTCTGTCTAGTCAAGGGTATGGTTTTTCCTGTGGTCATGTATGGATGTGAGAGTTGGACTGTGAAGAAGGCTGAGCGCCGAAGAATTGATGCGTTTGAACTGTAGTGTTGGAGAAGACTCTTGAGAGTCCCTTGGACTGCAAGGAGATCCAACCAGTCCATTCTGAAGGAGATCAGCGCTGGAATTTCCTTGGAAGGAATGATACTAAAGCTGAAGCTCCAGTACTTTGGACACCTCATGCGAAGAGTTGATTCATTGGAAAAGACTGATGGTGGGAGGGATTGGGGGCAGGAGGAGAAGGGGACCACCGAGGATGAGATGGCATCGCGGACTCGATGGACGTGAGCCTGAGTGAACTTCGGGAGATGGTGATGGACAGGGATACCTGGTATGCTGCGATTCATGGGGTCGCAAAGAGTTGGACACGACTGAGCGACTGAACTGAACTGAAAGTTGATAAAGCTATAAAGAAAAGTAATTGTAACATAGTATTTCGTTATACTTAAATAATTTGTTTATTATAAATTTATGTTTATTTATATAATGTTATTATAATTTATGTTTAATTATAGAGGTAAACAGCAAAAGAAATAAAAACATAAGTGATTCAAAAGAAGTAGGGCTAAAGGTCCATGGATTGGGTAGGTTGGCAGAATGGTTCTTTCCATCATAAGTTTTTATATACTCCTTGATTTTATACCATATGTATATATAATTTTTTTTAATTTTTATTATGGAGAATTTTGAGCACCTACAAATGCAGAGTGATCTATGAACCTCCATATACCCATCGCTCACCTCCAGTAATGATCAAAACCTAAAGAGACAGAGAATTCAAAAAACAGTAGCATTTTTAGTAAATTGAAATCTTGCTAAGGGGAAAACATTAACAAAATAGACCAACAATTAGCTAATTTCATTAAGAAAAAGGAGAGAGCACTAATACACAAAATAAGAAATGACAAGGAGGAACAGAAATTTTCAAAAATCATAAAAGACTGTTTTTGCAGACCTCATATTTATTTGGAAATAAAATTGAAAACCTAGTTGGAATGGATAATTTCCTAGGAAACTGATGCTGCTGCTAAGTTGTTTCAGTCGTGTCCGACTCTATGCAACCCCATAGACAGCAGCCCACCAGGCTCCCCCATCCCTGGGATTCTCCAGGCAAGAACACTGGAGTGGGTTGCCACTTCCTTCTCCAATGCATGAAAGTGAAAAGTGAAAGTGAAGTCGCTCAGTCATATCCGACTCATAGCAACCCCATGGACTGCAGCCCACCAGGCTCCTCCATCCATGGGATTTTCCAGGCAAAAGTACTGGAGTGGGGTGCCATTGCCTCCTCTGTCCTAGGAAACTATATCTGACCAAAATTCACCCCATTTTATTTAAAAAGATTAATTAAGTAATTTCCTTGGAAGAAATAGAGATCTTTATTAAGGAACTACCCCACAAAAAGCAACAGGCCCAAGTAGTTTCAGGGGAATTCTATAAAACCCTCAAAGATCAGAGAGTCCTAATGCTCAGTAAATTATTCCAGAGAATTGAAAAGGAAGGAAAATTCCATAGCTCTTCAATGAAATAACTATTAAACTGATATGTAAACCAAGTGAAGACAGTACAAAAAAGAAAACTGCAAATGAACCTAATTCATGATTAGTGATAAAAAGTAACAAAATATTACCAAGCAGATGCACATAACCTGGTGGGATTTATTCCAGGAAGTCAAAATTGGTTCGAAATTAAGATCTTTATTAATATCACATATTGTATCTAAGAGAAAAATCATGATTGTCTCAACAGATGCTGAAATAACTTTGGACAAAATTTTAACAACCATTCATAAAAATGCTCAAGGGACTTCCCTGGCAGTCCAATAGTTAAGGCTCAATGCTTCCCCTGCAGAGGTCACAACAGGTTCAATACCTGGTTAAGGAACTGTTAATAAGATCCCACATGCCATATGGCACAGCCAAAAAAAAACCTGCTCAAGAAAGTAGGTGTTTGAGATACTTTCTTAACATTGTTACAATGTATATACCTAATGCTAAAGCCAGTGTGTTATTTAATAAGGAAATATTAAAGGCCTTTCTATTAAGATCAGAAACAGGGCAAGGATGCCACTGTCTCCAGTACTGTACAACATTGTACTCGAGTAATTATACACGAGAAAACAATTAGAGGCATAAGAATGGCTGGAGACATTGTTCATTGGCTATAGTAAGTGAAAGTTGCTCTGTTGTGTCCAACTCTTTGCGGACACAGACTATACAGTCCATGGAATTCTCCAGGCCAGGATACTGAAGTGGGTAGCCTTTCCCTTCTCCAGAGGATCTTCCCAACCCAGGGATCGATCCCAGGTCTCCTGCATTGCAGGTGGATTCTTTACCAACTGAGCTGAAGCCCTGCTTCAATACAAAATTAAAAGTTTTTTAAAAAAAGAATGGTTGAAGAAGTATCTATTCATAAATTGCATGACAGTAAACCTGGAAATTCAAGAGAATCAGTGATAAAACTCAAACAATAAAAGAATTCAGTAAAATAGTAGGAAATAAAATTAACATACAAAATCAACAGATCTTCTATTTATTACCAAAATGGAGTAACTGGGACTGGATTTGCCTTGCCATTTGAAACAACAAAAAACATCAGGCAAGAAATACAAAACAGTGGTTTTCAAGATGCCAGACATCTGGCAACAAAAGATAAGAGTGATTCCTGAGAAACAGAAAACAAACAAGGTTAGCCTTATAATTTCCTTGAGAGAGTTTCCAAGCCACAGTGTATTGATGGGGACCCTAAGCGGAGTTCAGCAAACTCCCTAAGTTTAGGAGAGTTGAGAATTTGGAAGAAAAGGTAGCTAGAATTCTCAAGGCAGAGCACCAAAGAGGAAAGAAGTCCACAGAGAGAAAACCCCAGAGATCTTCAAAAGTCCTCCATGAGTATCCAGCAGATATATATGAGGATAGTAACCAAAGGTGAAGAAGTGAAGTGAAAGTTGCTCAGTCATGTCTGACTCTTTGCAGTCGAAATTGGGACAATATCTGTGGGTCACACAGAGCCAAGAATAGTATCTGACCCTACCACCCAGACTGGAAAACTTCATAAGACGTAGCACTTTGAGTAGTCATAGGAGTCTTGCCTCAGTTGTTATTTAGTCACTAAGTTGAGTCTGACTATTTTGCAACCCCATGGACTATAGCCTACCAGGTTCCTCTGTTCATGAGACTTCCCAGGCAAGACTACTAGAGTGGGTTGCCATTTCCTTCTCCAGGATATATTCCCAACCCAGGGATCATACCTGTGTCTCCGGTATTGGCAGATGGATTCTTTACCCCTGAGTCATCAGGTAATCCCTCTTGCCTCAGTAGTGAAAGTGAAAGTGAACTCGCTCAGTCGTGTCTGACTCTACGACCGCATGGACCATAGCCTACCAGGCTTCTCTGTCCATGGGATTTTCCAGACAAGAGTACCAGAGTGGGTTGCATTTCCTTCTCCAGGGGATCTTCCTGACTCAGGGATCAAACCCAGGTCTCCCACATTGCAGGCAGACCTCTGAGCCGCCCGCCTCAGTAGCAGGGGAGAATAATTAGCACCAGAGTAGACAGCGCTGGGTCCTGTCTAACAGATCAGGAAAGCACAATGTAGAAGGATGAAAGGTTTTTCAGTGACTCAATAGCATCCCAGAACATAAAATATGTATTCTATTCAGAAGCTTAGAATAAGAATATAAAAATATCCAACCCTCAAAAAGACAAAATTCAAAATGACTGGGGTCATCAGGCATGCCAGGAAACAGAAGAATACAATTGATGATTAGGAGAAAAACCAATCAATTGAAACTGACTTGGAACTGACACAGATTTTAAAATTAGCTACTAAGTATATTAAAATAAATATCAAAACTGAACACTTTTTTAAAGACCCAAATTGAACTTATAGAGATGAAAACTAAGGTATGTGGAGAGAAAGATATACCAGATTGGGTTGACAGCAGATTAAATATTGCAAATGAAATGAACAGTGAACTTGAAGACATAGAATAGAAACTACCCAAAATGAGACACAGAGACATAAAAAAAGAATTAAAGGAAAATGAAAAGAGCATCAGGGAGCTGTGGGACCTGGCTTCAAGCAACCTAACATAAATGGAAGAGAGGATGCTGTAAAATATTTGTCAAGTCTTAGCCCAAGGTTCCTGGGACAGAGCTTCTAAAGCCTTGGAATTTCGTGAATGATAAGTATCTGTGTTCTTCATGGTGGGCTCCTGGGACCATACCTGCATTTATACTAATGAGGTGACTCATCATGAGCCCCAGTATAGTTCTAGGATGAGAACCTGCCATGCTAGAAGGGCAACCACATGAATAGAGGTTGAAGCTTTCAGTCAGGTGATAACCTGAGATCAGATTATCAGCCTGATCTCCAAAAACAGGAGGAAGCATGGAGATTGAATCCAGCCATATGGCCAATGATTCAGTTAATCATGTCTATATAATGAAACCCAGTTAAAAACTCTGGACACTGAAGCACAATTGAGCTCCCCTAGTTAATGATACACAGTGATGTGCTGAAAGGGTGACTTCTCTTGGGGACACAAAAGCTCCATGTTTCAGACTTTCCCAGACCTTGCCCTGTGCATCTCTTACTTGGCTTGTCCTGATTTGTATTCTTTATAATAGAATAGAAATCATAATATAGTACTTTCCTTGGTTCTGTGTATAGTGTTTGCCCAGTTCTGTCATTTGGGAAAGTTGTTGAACCTCAGAGGATAATGGAAACCCCCAAATTTATAACTAGTTAGTTAGAAGTGTGGGTAGCCTGGGAACCCCAGAGTTATGGCTGGTGTCTGAAGTAAGACGAGTCTTGTTTAGGACTGTGTCCTTAACCTCTGAAATCTACACTAACTCTGGATGGTTAGTGCTGAAATTACATTGCACTGGGACCAAAAATTATTTGAAGAGATAATGGCCCAGAATTTTCTGTACTTGATAAAAACTATAAACCCACAAACCTAAGATGTTCAATAAGCCCAAACTCAAGAAACACAAAATTATACCAGTGAAAGTAAAAGTCACTCAGTCATGTCCAACTCTGCTACCCCATGGACCATGGTCCATGGAATTCTCCAGGCCAGAATACTAGAGTGGGTAGCCTTTCCCTTCTCCAGGGGATCTTCCCAACCCAAGGATCAAACCCAGGCCTCCCGCCATTGCCCAAGATTCTTTACCACCTGAGCCACAAGGGAAGCCCAAGAATACTGGAGTGGGTAACCTATCCGTTCTCCAGCAGATCTTCCCAACCCAGGAATTGAACTGGGATCTCCTGCATTACAGGTGGATTCTTTACCAACTGAGCTGTGGCACATCACAATAATAGATTAAAAGTAGCCAGAGAAAATAGTCACATTTCATAGAGTGGAACAAAGATAAAGATGACAGTGGATTTCATGTTGGAAAAGTCCAAACCAGAAGACAGAGGAGCAACATCTCTAAAGTACTGAAAGAAAAGAACAGTCAACCTTGAATAGTATACCCAATGAAAATATCCTTCAAAAATGAAGGTGGACTAAAGATTTTTATTTTTCGACATAAAAAAGCTCAAAGAATTCATCACCAGCAGAAATGCATTACAAGAGATGTGTTTCATTTGTTTGTTTTTTAAAAAAGTTGTTTATGCAAGGAGGAAAATAATACCAGATGGAAATACAAATCTACACAAAGGAATGAGCTCCAGAAGCAGTAACTACATATATGTGATTTTTTATTATTCACATCTCTTTAGAAGAAAATTAACTCTTTAAATGAACCTATCCACACTGCATTATGTTATTTCTAACATATGTTTAAGTACAATTTAACAACAGTAGCATAAAGATTAGGTGAAGAGAAATGGAAGTATATTGTTATGGTTCAAATATAATCCATGAGGTTGTTTAACATTTCTTGCAAGTAGATTATACTAAGTTAAAGATGTATGTTGTAACCTCTGATGTACCTCTGAAATAACAAGAGCTATAGCTATAGTTATAGCTAATAAGCCAAAAAAGGAAATAAGAGAATTATAAAGCACACTAAGTTAACCCAAATGGAGGCAGAAATGGAAGGAAAAAAAGGAACAAAGGCTGGATGGGATAAGAGATTTAAACCTAACCATATCAATAGTCACCTATAAGTGGTGTGCATATCCCTCAAAGGCAAATGTTAGACAAAAATACCAAGACCTAAAATTATATTAGACAAAAAAACCAAGACCCAAAGATTAGACAAAAAACCAAGACCCTGAAAGAATCATAAAGACGCAAACAGGTTAAAAGTAAAAGGAGATGAAAAAATATATATATCATACTAACACTAATCAAAAGAAGGCTCTTGAAGAAATGCAAATCAAAACTATAATGAGGTATAACCTCACACCAGTCAGAATGGCTACTAAAAAGTCTACAGATAACAAATGGTGGAGAAGGTGTGGAGCAAAGGAAACCCTCCTACACTGTGGTGGCAATGTAGATTGGTACAGCCAGTGTGGAATACAGTTTAAAGGTTACTCAGAAAACTAAAAATAGAGCTGCCAGCAATCCCACTGTTGGGCACCTATTTGGAAAAGGCAAAAACTCTTAACTTGAAAAGATACATGCACCCCAGTGTTCATAGCAGGACTGTTTACAGTAGCCAATACATGGAAGCAACCTAAATGTCCACTGACAGAGGAATAGATAAAGAAGATGTATATAATGGAATGAAATAAGGTCATTTGCATTGATATAGATGAACCTAGAGATTATCATACTAAATGAAGTAGGTTAGATAAAGATAGATATCATATGCTATCACTTATATGTAGAATCTTAAAAAATGATACAAACGAACTTATTTAGAAACAGACTCACAGACATAGAAAACAAATTTATGGTTACTGAAGGGGAACCAAGGCAGGGGGGGTATAAATTAGGAGCTTTGGATTAATAGATACACATACTATATATAAAGTAGATACACAACAAGGACCTACAATATAGCACAGGGAAGTGTATTCAATATCTTATAATAACCTACAATGCAAAAAGAATCTGAAAAAGTATATATTATATATATATATATAATATAAGAAACAAGGATATACTGTAAAGCACAGGGAATGATGGCCATTTTCTGATAATAATCTATAATGGAATATAATCTGCAAAAATTCTGAAATTAACATAACACTAGATCAACTATACTTCAACAAAAAATTAGATGAAAAAAATAGCTGATACAAATTTGTAAAATAAATGTCTATATTCTAAAAGATACAGAGATAAAAGACAGGACCATCCCCATAAGGGAAATACAGTTAATAAACAAATAGTTGTTGTTTAGTTGCTTAGTCTTACTGACTCTTTTGCAACCCCATGATCTGTAGCCTGCCAGGCTCCTCTGTCGATGGCATTTTCCAGGCAAGAATGATGGAGTGGGTTGCCATTTCCTTTTCCAGGGGATCTTCCCAACCCAGGGCTTGAACTTGTGTCTCCTACATTGTAGTTGTCTCCTGTATTGCAGGCGGATTCTTTACCACTAGCCACCAGGGAAGCCCCAGACAGGAAAATGTTAATTCTCACTAGAAATCAAAGATATGTAAATGAAAGTAGTCTGAAGATAACAATTTACACATTCTAAAAGGACTCCCCAAAAAGCTGAATGTTAAATCCAATGATGGTGAAATAGCCCAGAAATTGACTCATACATTCATTTACAGCCATATTGTTCCCACCCTTTAGCCAGAAATGTTATGGCTAAGAACTCAAGAAAGAAATAATTTGGCAAAAGCAGAAAAGTCCCTCCACAATCCTCTGATTTCTGAATGTTGGAGCTCCAAGGGCTGAGCCCTTTGACACCTCTTTTCCATGTACACACTGTTTGGAGGATCTCACCTATATACCCAGACCTGTCTCCTCATGGATCTCCAAGAAGAAAGCAGACCTCAGTAGAGATTTCCCAGTGGGTAGGGAGTGGAGGATTTTGAAGACACTTCAAGGGCTCTGAACTAAGTCAAAAAGGGCTATGAAGACAGGGGGGGCAGAAGGAACCCTAAAGCAAGTTTCATCAAAATATTAATTTCTTACATTGTTAATAACCAAATGTCCCAGGCTTTATCTGCTGGGGAGTAAGGATGAGGTCCTCAGGAATTTCCTCACTGCAGTACCCCTCAGCTCTCCTGCAGGCCCCCAGAGTTCGTGTGCCTTGACACCCACCTCCAAAGTCTGGGAATTATTTTTGCGAGGTAACCCATTCTCCAGAAAGAATGAAGGGGTGGAGCCAAAGCAAAAACAATACTCAGTTGTGGATGTGACTGGTGATAGAAGCAAGGTCCAATGCTGTAAAGAGCAATATTACATAGGAACCTGGAATGTCAGGTCCATGAATCAAGGCAAATTGGAAGTGGTCAAACGAGATGGCAAGAGTGAACGTCAACATTCTAGGAATCAGCGAACTAAAATGGACTGGAATGGGTGAATTTAACTCAGATGACCATTAAATCTACTACTGTGGACAGGAATTCCTTAAAAGAAATGGAGTAGCCATCATGGTCAACAAAAGAGTCTGAAATGCAGTACTTGCATGCAATCTCAAAAACCACAGAATGATCTCTGTTCATTTCCAAGGCAAACCATTCAGTATCACAGTTATCCAAGTCTATCCCCCAACCAGTAATGCTGAAGAAGCTGAAAGTGAACGGTTCTATGAAGACCTACAAGACCTTTTAGAACTAACACCCAAAAAAGATGTCCTTTTCATTACAGGGGACTGGAATGCAAAAGTAGGAAGTCAAGAAACACCTGGAGTAAAAGGCGAATTTGGCCTTGGTATATGGAACGAAGCAGGGCAAATACTAATAGAGTTTTGCCAAGAAAATGCAGTGGTCATAGCAAACACCCTCTTCCAACAACACAAGAGAAGACTCTACACAGGGACATCACCAGATGGTCAACACCAAAATCAGATTGATTATATTCTTTGCAGCCAAAGATGGAGAAGCTCTATACAGTCAAAAAAACACAAGACTAGGAGCTAACTGTGGCTCAGATCATGAATTCCTTATTGCCAAATTCACAGACTTAAATTTAAGAAAGTAGGGGAAACCACTAGACCATTCAGGTATGACCTAAATCAAATCCCTTATGATTATACAGTGGAAGTGAGAAATAGATTTAAGGGACTAGATCTCATAGATAGAGTGCCTGATGAACTATAGACGGAGGTTCGTGACTGTACAGGAGACAGGGATCAAGACCATCCCCATGGAAAATAAATGCAAAAAAGCAAAATGGCTGTCTGGGGGGGCCTACAAATAGCTGTGAAAAGAAGAGAAGCAAAAAGCAAAGGAGAAAAGGAAAGATATAAGCATCTGAATGCAGAGTTCCAAAGAATAGCAAGAAGAGATAAGAAAGCCTTCCTCAGTAATCAAAGCAAAGAAATAGAGGAAAACAACAGAATGGGAAAGACTAGAGGTCTCTTCAAGAAAATTAGAGATATGAAGGGAACATTTCATGCAAAGATGGGCTCGATAAAGGACAGAAATGGTATGGACCTAACAGAAGCAGAAGATATTAACAAGAGGTGGCAAGAATACACAGAACTGTACAAAAAAGATCTTCAAGACCAAGATAATCACGATGGTGTGATCACTCACCTAGAGCCAGACATCCTAAAATGTGAAGTCAAGTGGACCTTAGAAAGCATCACTACGAACAAAGCTAGTGGAGGTGATGGAATTCCAGTTGAGCTATTTCAAATCCTGAAAGATGATGCTGTAAAAGTGCTGCACTCAATATGCCAGCAAGTTTGGAAAACTCAGCAGTGGCCACAGGACTGGAAAAGGTCAGTTTTCATTCCAATCCCAAAGAAAGGCAATGCCAAAGAATGCTCAAACTACCGCATAATTGCACTCATCTCACAAACTAGTAAAGTAATGCTCAAAATTCTCCAAGCCAGGCTCCAGCAATATGTGAGCTGTGAACTTCCAGACGTTCAAGCTGGCTTTAGAAAAGGCAGAGGAACCAGAGATCAAATTGCCAACATCCACTGGATCATGGAAAAAGCAAGAGAGTTCCAGAAAAACATCTATTTCTGCTTTATTGACTCTGCCAAAGCCTTTGACTGTGTGGATCACAATAAATTGTGGAAAATTCTGAGAGAGATGGGAATACCAGACCACGTGACCTGCCTCTTGAGAAACCTATATGCAGGTCAGGAAGCAACAGTTAGAACTGGACATGGAACAACAAACAGACTGGTTCCAAATAGGAAAAGGAGTACGTCAAGGCTGTTTATTGTCACCCTGCTTATTTAACTTCTATGCAGAGTACATCATGAGAAACGCTGGACTGGAAGAACAAACTGGAATCAAGATTGCCGGGAGAAATATCAATAACCTCAGATATGCAGATGACACCACCCTTATGGCAGAAAGTGAAGAGAAGCTAAAAATCCTCTTGATGAAAGTGAAAGAGGAGAGCGAAAAAGTAGGCTTAAAGCTCAACATTCAGAAAACAAATATCATTGCATCTGGTGCCATCACTTTATGGGAAATAGATGCAGAAACAGTGGAAATACTGTCAAGATTTTATTTTGGGGTGCTCCAAAATCACTGCAGATGGTGACTGCAGCCATGAAATTAAAAGACGCTTACTCCTTGGAAGAAAAGTTATAACCAACCTAGATAGCATATTGAAAACCAGAGACATTACTTTGCCAATAAGGGTCCATCTAGTCAAGGCTATGGTTTTTCCAGTGGTCATGTATGGATGTGAGAGTTGGACTGTGAAGAAAGCTGAACGCCAAAGAATTGATGCTTTTGAACTGTCGTGTTGGAGAAGACTCTTGAGAGTCCCTTGGACTGCAAGGAGATCCAACCCATCCATTCTGGAGGAGATCAGCCCTGGGATTTCTTTGGAAGAACTGATGCTGAAGCTGAAACTCCAGTACTTTGGCCACCTCACGCGAAGAGTTGACTCATTGGAAAAGACTCTGATGCTGGGAGGGATTGGGGGCAGGAGGAGAAGGGGACGACAGAGGATGAGATGGGTTGATGGCATTACAGACTCGATGGACATGAGTCTGAGTGAACTCTGGGATTTGATGATGGACAGGGAGGCCTGGCATGCTGCGATTCATGGGGTTGCAAAGAGTCGGACACGACTGAGCAACTGAACTGAATCCATTCATATTTTGACTTCTTCACTGAAATCCATGTAAGTGAGCAAAATTTGCCTCCCCAAAATATCTAGATGTAATTATTTCAAGCTGAAAACAATCAAAGCCCAAAAGACTCAGAAAAAACTTTGACCATCTCCCTAGCTGCCTAAAAAAATTGAGATAGAGGACCTCTTCCTGGAAGAGAGTGATCAGAGCAATCAGCAGAAATTTCTGCAAAGAGTATGTGCAAAGTATGGTGAGCAAAACTGAGCCATAGCCTTGACTAGAGATCACAGTCCACTCTGTGTCCTCCTGTCCTGTTGTTTGCCCAGCAAACCTTTGTTTATCAGACGTTTCTTTTCCATCTTCACGTGAATTGCTTTCCTCCCCTTTGAAGTCTCAAACGACCACCTCCAATATCCACTAGTGTTTCTAGCTGAAGATGGTATTTAAAGTAAGAGCTTTGGCCATTTTGCCTAGTTACTCACTTTTCCTGGGTCTCTCCCATGTGTACACATTATTAAACTTCTGTTTAATTTTTTGCCTGTTAAAAGAAAACTCTTATAAATAAATGGGAGGCTTTCCATGTTCATGGATTGAAAGACTTACTGTTTATAAATGCCCATACTGTCCAGAGCAATCTATAGATCAATGTAACCTCTATCAAAATCCCAGCGGTTCCTTTCTGCCATTCCCTGGCAGGTACCATTTCTGTTCTCTGCTTCTATGAGTTTGACTATTTTAGATACCCTATATAAGTGGAATCATGGAGATGTTGTTCAATGAGTATAAAGTTTCAGTTATGCAAGACAAGTAAGTTCTAGAGATCTGTTGTACAACATAGTGCCTCCTATCACTAACAATACTGTATTCTGCACTTGAATTTTTGTTAGAAGGTAGATTTCATGTGAAGTATTATCAGAAAACAAACAAAAAAAAGAAAAGCACAAGGAAAGTGCTGGAGATAATGGATATATCTGTTACCTTGATTGCAGTGGTGGTTTCCTAAGGTATATGCATTTATCCAGACTCAGATAATTGTATATATGTATAGTTTTTGTATATCAATTATACCTCAATAGAGTTGTTTTTAAATACCAGTGGTATTTTTACAGAAGTGGAAAAAACAGTTCTAAAATTCATATGGGAGTTCAAAGGACTTGGAATAGCCAAAACAATCCTGTAAAAGGAGAATAAAGCTGCAGCCTCACCCTTTATGACTTCAAAACATATTACAAAGACACAGCAGTCAAACAAGATGGTACTGGCATAAACACAGACATGTAGACCAATGGAACAGAATAGAGAACCCAGAAGTAAATTCTTGCTTATATGGTCAAATGATCTTCAGCGTTGCCAAGAGTAACAGTGAGGAAAAGATTAATCTCCAACAAATGATGTTAGGAAAACTGAATATTCATATGCAAAGGAAAGAAGTTAGACCAATTATCATAGCATGTACAAAAATGAAAATGGATTAAAGACCTAAACATAAAACCTCAAACTATATACCTCTTAGAAGAAAACATAGGGAGAAACTTTATGATACTAGTTTTGACAATGATTTTTATGGATATGATACCAAAAGCACAGATAACAAAAGCAAAAGACAAAATGGGATTATATCAAATTTTAAACTGTCACAGCAAAGAAATAGCACAGTGAAAGGCAACCTACAGAATGGAAAACATATTTGCAAACATATCTGGATAGGCTACTATCCAGATTATATAAAGAACTCCTGTGACTCAGTAACAACAAACAAGTAAACAAGTAACCTGAATTTGATACAAGCAAAGGACTTGGATAAACATTTCTCCAAAGAAGATAAAATGTCAAATAAGCATATGAAAAGATGTTCAACATCATTAAGCAGGGGAACACAAATTAAAACCACAATGAGATACCACCTCACACCATTAAGATGGCTACTGTTTTTTTTTTTTTAAGTGTTGGTAAGGATGTGGAGAAACTGGAATACTGTTAAGAATATAAAATGGTATAGCCACTATGGAAAATAAAACAGAAGTTCCATATGATCATCAATACTACTCCTGGGTATACATCCAAAAGAATTGAAAACAGAATCTCAGAGCTTTGTACATCAATGTTGATGGCAACATTATTCACTGTAGCCAAGAGGTAGAAGTGATGTAAATGTCCATCAGTGGATGAATGGATAAGAAAATGTGGTATATATATATACAACAGAATATTGTTTATCTTTTTTAAAAAGGGGGAATTCTGTCACATGAAGCAGTAGATTAATCTTGAGAACGTTATGCTAAGGGAAATCAGCTAGTCACAAAAAGATGTATACTGCATGACTCCACTTATGAGGAGTCTAAAGTGGTCAAATGCATACAAATAGAAGAATAGTGGTTTCCAGGGGCTGGAGGGAGGATGAAATAAGAGTTCATTGTGTGATGAGTGTAGAGTTTCAGTCATGCAGGACTGAGTTGGATGGGAAGTGGGGAGAATCTGGGGATATCCTAGATTGTGCAAGTGATTGACAATATTGTACTCCGTTAACTACAGTATTTGCACCCCAAATTATCTAGATGTAATTGTTTCAAGCTGAAAACAATTGAAGCCCAAGTGATTGACAATATTGTACTGTAAGTGATTGTGCAAGTGACTGAAGTATTGTACTCTACACTTGCAAATTGTTGGGAGGATGAATCTTATGTTTCTTTGCCACAAAAAAGAAAAGAAAAAGCTGGGTCACTATATTAATGTCAAAGTAATTTTTAGAGAAAATAATATTGCTAAGGAATGGTAAAGGGGTCAGATTATAAGGATGATATAACAATTCTAAATGTTTATACACCTAATAACAGAACTTCAGAATGCATGAAGCAAAATCCAATAGAACTGCAAGGATAAATCCACAATTATAGTTGTAGATTTCCATGTGCTGTTCTTAATAATGAATAGTACAAGTAGAGAGAAAATCAGTAAGGATACATAGAACACTTAAACAAGACTATCAACCAAGCTGACCTAATTGACATTTACATTACACTTCATTGAACCACAGCAGAATACACATTCATTTAATTTTTTCCTGTGAAATCTTTATACATTTTATTGTCTTTCCCTACATGTTATTTTTCTACTTTATCCATTCAGTTCAGTTCAGTCACTCAGTCATGTCTGATTCTTTGTGACCCCATGAATTGCAGCACGCCAGGCCTCCCTGTCCATCACCAACTCCCGGAGTCCACTCAAACCCACGTCCATTGAGTCGGTGATGCCATCCAGCCATCTCATCCTCTGTCATCCCCTTCTCCTGCCCCCAATCCCTCCCAGCATCAGAGTTTTTCCAATGAGTTAACTCTTCGCATGAGGTGGCCAAAGTACTGGAGCTTCAGCTTTAGCGTCATTCCTTCCAAAGAAATCCCAGGGTTGATCTCCTTCAGAATGGACTGGTGGGATCTCCTTGCAGTCCAAGGGACTCTCAAGAGTCTTCTCCAACACCACAGTTCAAAAGCATCAATTCTTCGGTGCTCAGCTTTCTTCACAGTCCAACTCTCACATCCATACATGACTACTGGAAAAACCATAGCCTTGACTAGACGGACCTTTGTTGGCAAAGTAATGTCTCTGCTTTTGAATATGCTATCTAGGTTGGTCATAACTTTTCTTCCAAGGAGTAAGTGTCTTTTAATTTCCTGGCTAAAAGGCATTAGGAATCTGAGTAAGAAGGTATGGGTTCAAGCATACCCTTGTCATATAGAATATACATACCTTTAACACGTACACAGAATATTTCCCAAAATAGACTATATTCTGACCATAGAATAAATCTCAACAAATTCTAAATATTCAGTTCACTAAATATGTTCTCTGACCATAATGGAATGAAATTAGAAACAATAACAGATCTGTGAAAAATTCCTAAATGTTTGATAAATAGCAACTTTTAAATAACCTATGGGTCAGAGAAGAAGAAATCAAAAGGAAAATTAGGAAGTATTTTGAAATGAATGAAAATACAGCATGTCGAAATTTATGGGATGCTGCTAAAGCTGTATTTAATAAGTGAGTTTAGCAAGGTTACAGATACATGATCAATATATGAAACTCAACTTCCTATATACTAGCAACAAATAATTGAAAATAAAATCTTTTAAATACCATTTATAATTATTCACAAAATATTAAATACTTGGAAGGAAAGTTATGACCAACCTAGATAGCATATTAAAAAGCAGAAACATTACTTTGCCAACAAAGGTCCATCTAGTCAAGTCTATGGTTTTTCCAGTGGTCATGTATGGATGTGAGAGTTGGACTGTGAAGAAAGCTGAGCGCCGAAGAATTGATGCTTTTGAACTGTGGTGTTGGAGAAGACTCTTGAGAGTCCCTTAGACTGCAAGGAGATCCAACCAGTCCATCCTAAAGGAGATCAGTCCTGAGTGTTCATTGAAAGGACTGATGCTGAGGCTGAAACTCCAATACTTTAGCCACCTCATGCGAAGAGTTGACTTACTGGAAAAGACCCTGATGGTGGGAGGGATTGGGGGCAGGAGGAGAAGGGGATGACAGAGGATGAGATGGCTGGATGGCATCACCGACTCGATGGACATGAGTTTGGGTAAACTCTGGGAGTTGGTGATGGACAGGGAGGCCTGGCGTGCTGCGATTCATGGGGTCGCAAAGAGCTGGACATGACTGAGCGACTGAACTGAACTGAACTGAAACCTGTAGAAAAGAAGCCCAAAGTAGAATATAAACAATAACAAATGAACTCTATTACAAATGGGTAACACAACTACATTAAGGAAGATAAAGGAAGATAAGGAAAGACCTAAATAACCTTGGAAAATAATATTTTCACTGGATACTCTAAAACTAAAGACCAAAGATACTATATACAAATACTGTAGTCTAGTTAGTAAATTACTTTCTCAATGGGGTAATGGTTGGCAATTCTGTTAAAAGTTACAAAGGAAAGAGGGAACCTTGCATTACTGAATTAAAATTAGCTATCTGTATGATTACATAGTTTTTAATACATATAGAAAAATACAAGTATATGTGTATGTATGAACTGATATACATACATGTATTCCTAGTTGTGTCTACTAAGAGGATTCGGTAGCAATGACACCTTGGTAGTAACGAGTACTCCTAGCCCCCAGATTTGCTTCCAAATACCATTCTCCAGGAAAAGAAATCAGGGCTGCTTGGAGAAAAGGTTGATTCTCAGGTGCGAGCATAGCAAATATAAAATGAGCCTGCACTATTTTGTGATACCAGAAGATATGGAAGTGTTCACAAAAGGATGGGGTATGTCAAGAGGACAAAGGAGCCAACCTAATAGCTCCCAGAGACCAAAGCTAGCTCAATTTGAGCAGCAGAATAATATTAGTATTTTATGATGCTATTGATAAACTGATATAATCCAACACAATTATAGTATTGGATTATAACCCATAGAATGAAATAAATACCCATGAGTCTATACTGACATAAATTGAACAAATAAATACAAGGGAAAGGACAGATCTTCCTTACAGAACAATTTCAGTTAACAAATGTGGAGGGGATGAGAGGAAAAGCAAAGTAAACATCACTATATAAATTTGGTAAACAAGACTATAAAAATGCCACAGTCAATTTCTATCAATGGCTGCTAATATTTGTGGGCAAAAATTTGCAGAGAAACAGGATATTGACAGAGTCTCCAAGTATCTCCTCCATGATATTTATCAACTTTATTAAAGGAATGTAATAAATTTATGGTGGCAGACCCCAGATACCACTTTAACCAAGTATATTCAAAAATCAATACAAGTTGTAAGACCTATCAACACCACATACTCCTTATATGACTGAAAAGGACACATCACTTCCGTGGTAAACTCACTAAAAGTGTGTAACTTTAATCATAAGAAAATACCAGACATGCCACATTGAGAAACATTCTACAGAAAAACTGACCAGAACTCATTAAAGTGTCAAAATCATGAAACATAATAAAAGACTGAAGAACTGCCATTGATTGGGATAGCAATGAGACACAATAACTAAATGCAGTTAGGATCCTGAAATAGAAAAAAAAAAAAGACTTTAGGGGGAAACCTGGTAAATTTTGAATAAGATCTGTAGTTTAGTATTCAGTTCAGTTCAGTTGCTCAGTCGTTACCGACTCTTTGCGACCCCATGAATCGCAGCACGCCAGGCCTCCCTGTCCATCGCCATCTCCCGGAGTTCACTCAGACTCATGTCCATCGAGTCGGTGATGCCATCCAGCCATCTCATCCTCTGTCGTCCCCTTCTCCTCCTGCCCCCAATCCCTCCCACCATCAGAGTCTTTTCCAATGAGTCAACTCTTCGCATGAGGTAGCCAAAGTACTGGAGTTTCAGCTTTAGCATCATTCCTTCCAAAGAAATCCCAGGGCTGATCTCCTTCAGAATGGAGATCATTCTGATCTCCTTGCAGTCCAAGGGACTCTCAAGAGTCTTCTCCAACACCACAGTTCAAACACATCAATTCTTCGGCGCTCAGCCTTCTTCACAGTCCAACTCTCACATCCATACATGACCACAGGAAAAACCATACCCTTGACTAGACAGAGCTTAGTCGGCAAAGTAATGTCTCTGCTTTTCAATATACTATCTAGGTTGGTCATAACTTTTCTTCCAAGGAGTAAGCGTCTTTTAATTTCATGGCTGCAGTCACCATCTGCAGTGATTTTGGAGCCCAAAAAAATAAAGTCTGCCACTGTTTCCCCATTTATTTCCCATGAAGTGATAGGACCGGATGCCATGATCTTCGTTTTCTGAATGTTGAGCTTTAAGCCTACTTTTTCGCTCTCCTCTTTCACTTTCATCAAGAGGATTTTTAGCTTCTCTTCACTTTCTGCCATAAGGGTGGTGTCATCTGCATATCTGAGGTTATTGCTATTTCTCCTGGCAATCTTGATTCCAGCTTGTTCTTCCAGTCCAGCATTTCTCATGATGTACTCTGCATAGAAGTTAAATAAGCAGGGTGACAATAAACAGCCTTGACGTACTCCTTTTCCTATTTGGAACCAGTCTGTTGTTCCATGTCCAGTTCTAACTGTTGCTTCCTGACCTGCATACAGATTTCTCAAGAGGCAGGTTAGGTGGTCTGGTATTCCCATCTCTCTCAGAATTTTCCACAATTTATTGTGATCCACACAGTCAAAGGCTTTGGCAGTCAATAAAGCAGAAATAGATGTTTTTCTGGAACTCTCTTGCTTTTTCCATGATCCAGCAGATGTTGGCAATTTGATCTCTGGTTCCTCTGCCTTTTCTAAAGCCAGCTTGAACGTCTGGAAGTTCACAGCTCACGTATTGCTGGAGCCTGGCTTGGAGAATTTTGAGCATTACTTTACTAGCGTGTGAGATGAGTGCAATTGTGCGGTAGTTTGAGCATTCTTTGGCATTGCCTTTCTTTGGGATTGGAATGAAAACTGACCTTTTCCAGTCCTGTGGCCACTGCTGAGTTTTCCAAACTTGCTGGCATATTGAGTGCAGCACTTTCACAGCAGCATCTTTCAGGATTTGAAATAGCTCAACTGGAATTCCATCACCTCCACTAGCTTTGTTCGTAGTGATGCTTTCTAAGGCCCAGTTGACTTCACATTCCAAGATGTCTGGCTCTAGATTAGTGATCACATCACCATGATTATCTTGGTCTTGAAGCTCTTTTTTGTACAGTTCTTCTGTGTATTCTTGCCACCTCTTCTTAATATCTTCTGCTTCTGTTAGGTCCATACCATTTCTGTCCTTTATCGAGCCCATCTTTGCATGAAATGTTCCCTTGGTATCTCTAATTTTCTTGAAGAGATCTCTAGTCTTTCCCATTCTGTTGTTTTCCTCTATTTCTTTGCATTGATCGCTGAAGAAGGCTTTCTTATCTCTTCTTGCTATTCTTTGGAACTCTGCATTCAGATGCTTATATCTTTCCTTTTCTCCTTTGCTTTTCGCCTCTCTTCTCTTCACAGCTATTTGTAAGGCCTGCCCAGACAGCCATTTTGCTTTTTTGCATTTATTTTCCATGGGGATGGTCTTGATCCCTGTCTCCTGTACAATGTCACGAACCTCATTCCATAGTTCACCAGGCACTCTTATCTATGAAATCTAGTCCCTTAAATCTATTTCTCACTTCCACTGGATAATCATAAGGAATTTGATTTAGGTCATACCTGAATGGTCTAGCGGTTTTCCCAATTTTCTTCAATTTCAGTCTGAATTTGGTAATAAGGAGTTCATGATCTGAGCCACAGTCAGCTCCTGGTCTTGTTTTTGTTGACTGTATAGAGCTTCTCCATCTTTGGCTGCAAAGAATATAGTCAATCTGATTTTGGTGTTGACCATCTGGTGATGTCCCTGTGTAGAGTCTTCTCTTGTGTTGTTGGAAGAGGGTGTTTGCTATGATCAGTGCATTTTCTTGGCAAAACTTTATTAGTCTTTGCCCTGCTTCATTCTGCATTCCAAGGCCAAATTCACCTGTTACTTCAGGTGTTTCTTGACTTCCTACTTTTGCATTCCAGTCGCCTATAATGAAAAGGACATCTTTTTTGGGTGTTAGTTCTAAAAGGTCTTGTAGGTCTTCATAAAACCGTTCAACTTCAGCTTCTTCAGCGTTACTGGTTGGGGCATAGACTTGGATAACTGTGATATTGAATGGTTTGCCTTGGAGACGAACAGAGATCATTCTGTGGTTTTTGAGATTGCATGCAAGTACTGCATTTCAGACTCTTTTGTTGACCATGATGGCTACTCCATTTCTTCTGAGGGATTCCTGCCTGCAGTAGTAGATATAATGGTCATCTGAGTTAAATTCACCCATTCCAGTCCATTTTAGTTCACTGATTCCTAGAATGTTGACGTTCACCCTTGCCATCTCTTGTTTGACCACTTCCAATTTGCCTTGATTCATGGACCTGACATTCCAGGTTCCTATGCAATATTGCTCTTTACAGCATTGGATCTTGCTTCTATCACCAGTCCCATCCACAACTGGGTATTGTTTTTGCTTTGGCTCCATCCCTTCATTCTTTCTGGAGTTATTTCTCCACTGATCTCCAGTAGCATATTGGGCACCTAATGACTTGGGGAGTTCCTCTTTCGGTATCCTATCATTTTGCCTTTTCATACTGTTCATGGGGTTCTCAAGGCAAGAATACTGAAGTGGTTTGCCATTCACTTCTCCAGTGGACCACATTCTGTCAGACCTCTCCACCATGACCCACCCGTCTTGGGTTGCCCCACAGGCATGGCTTGGTTTCATTGAGTTAGACAAGGCTGTGGTCCTAGTGTGATTAGATTGACTAGGTTTCTGTGAGTATGGTTTCAGTGTGTCTGCCCTCTGATGCCCTCTTGCAACACCTACCATCTTACTTGGGTTTCTCTTACCTTGGGTATGGGGTATCTCTTCATGGCTGCTCCAGCAAAGCACAGCTGCTGCTCCTTACCTTGGACGAGGGGTATCTCCTCACCACCACCCTTCCTGACTTTCAACGTGGGATAGCTCCTCTAGGCCCTCCTGTGCCTGCTCAGCCACTGCTCCTCGGGTTGTTCCTCCCGGCCGCTGGCCCTGGCCTCAGGCGTGGGTGGCTCCTCAGGGTCACCGCCCCTGACCTCGGTCGTGGGGTGTCTCCTTCCGGCCGCCACTGGCCTTGGATGCTGGGTAGCTCCTCCCGGCCGCTGCCCTGACCTTGGACACAGAGTGTCTCCTCCCGGCCGCCACTGACCTCGGACGCGGGGTAACTCCTCTCGGCCACCGCCCCTGACCTCAGATGAGGCGTGGCTCCTCCTGGCCGTTCCTGCGCCATCGCAGCCTGGCACTCTGGGCCGCTGTCCCTGACTTCGGACGTGGGGTAGCTCTTGGCCACGCTTAGTGCGCCGGCCCGCCACTGCCGCCTGTGCTTAGTGCGCTGGCCCGCCACCTGCGCTTAGTGTTTAGTATTAGGTTGGTACAAAAGTAACTGTGGTTTTGGACTGTGAATTTTAAATCTTTATAACTGGGCTCAAACACATCTTTATCAATCAAAATAGGAACCATTACAATCAACATACTTTTGCCATTAAAAAATGTTTATTGCTGTAGCATAAAAATTGTGCTTCAGGATTCAGTGAACTCTTGGAAAGTATTTTCTGCCTCCCGCTGGTTGTGGAAACATTTTCCTTGCAAAAAGTTGTCAAGATGCTTGAAGAAGTGGTAGTTAGTAGGCAAGAGGTCAGGTGAATAGGGCAAATGAGGCAAAACTTTGTAGCCCAATTCGTTAAACTTTTGAAGCATTGGATCTGCGACATGTGGTCAAGCATTGTCATGGAGAAGAATTGGGCCCTTTCTGTTGACCAACACTAGCTGCTGGCATGGAGTTTTTGGTGCATCTCATCAATCTGCTGAACATACTTCTCAGATGTAATGGTTTGCTGGGATTCAGAAGGCTATAGTGGATCATATGGGCAGCAGACCACCAGACGGTGACCATGCCCTTTTTTTTTTTTGGTTTTTTTGGTGCAAGTTTGGTTTTGGGAAGTGCTTTGGAGCTTCTTCTTGGTCCAACCACTGAGCTGGTTATCACTGGTTGTTGTATCAAGTCCACCTTTCATCACACATCACAATTTGATCAAGAAATGTTTCACTGTTTTTGCATAGAATAGGAGAAGACGACACCTCAATGATTTTTTTTTCAGTCAGCTCATGAGGCAGTCATTTATCAAACTTTTTCACCCTTCCATTTTGCTTCAAATGCTGAACGACCGTAGAAAGATCAATGTGGAGTTCTTCAGCAACTTCCCATGTAATTGTAAGAGGATCAGCTTCAATGATTGCTCTCAGTTGGTCATTATCAACTTCTGATGGCTGGCTACAATGCTCTTCATCTTCAAGGCTCTCATCTCCTTTGAAAAACTTCTTGAACTGCCACTGCACTGTATGTGCGTTAGCAGTTCCTGGGCCAAATGTGTTGTTGACATTGGTAGTTGTCTCCACTGCTTTACAACCTATTTTGAACTGGAATAAAAAAATCACTGAAATATGCTTGTTTAACATCATTTCTGGAGTCTAAAATAAATAATAAGTCATTAATCATAAAGCAAGAAATGTGCATTAAAATGATATATAACCACTTTTATTTGAAAATGTATTCCATTATCAAACAACAAAGTTCAACAGAGTGAAACCACAATTTTGTACCAACCCAGTATTACATCAGTGTTCATTTCTTAGTTTTGATAATTATACTGTGGTTTGTTCAGTTCAGTTGCTCAGTCGTGTCCAACTCCATGCGACCCCATGAACCACAGCACGCCAGGCCTCCCTGTCCATCGCCAACTCCCAGAGTACACCCAAACCCATGTCCATTGAGTCGGTGATGTCATCCAACCATCTCATCCTCTGTCGTCCCCTTCTCCTCCTGCCCTCAATCTTCCCCAGCATCAGGGTCATTTCCAATGAGTCAGCTCTTTGCATGAGGTGGCCAAAGTATTGGAGTTTCAGCTTCACCATCAGTCCTTCCAATGAACACCCAGGACTGATCTCCTTTAGGATGGACTGGTTGGATCTCCTTGCAGTCCGAGGGGCTCTCAAGAGTCTCCAACACCACAGTTCAAAAGCATCAATTCTTCGGCACTCAGCTTTCTTTATAGTCCAACTCTCACATCCATACATGACCACTGGAAAAACCATAGCCTTGACTAGATGGATCTTTGTTGGCAAAGTAATGTCTCTGCTTTTTAATATGCTGTCTAGGTTGGTTATAAGTTTCCTTCCAAAGAGTAAGCATCTTTTAATTTCATGGCTGCAGTCACCATCTGCAGTGATTTTGGAGCCCAGAAAAATAAGTCAGCCACTGTTGCCTCATCTATTTCCCATGAAGTGATGGGAGCGGATGCCATGATCTTAGTTTGCTGAATGTTGAGCTTTAAGCCAACTTTTTCACTCTCCTCTTTCACCTTCATCAGGAGGCTTTTTAGTTCTTCACTTTCTGCCATAAGGATGGTGTCATCTGCATATCTGAGGTTATTGATATTTCTCCTGGCAATCTTGATTCCAGCTTGTGCTTCTTCCATCCCAGTGTTTCTCATGATGTACTCTGCATATAAGTTAAATAAGCAGGGTGACAATATACAGCCTTGACGTACTCCTTTGCCTATTTGGAACCAGTCTGTTGTTCCATGTCCAGTTCTAACTGTTGCTTCCTGACCTGCATACAGATTTCTCAAGAGGCAGGTCAGTTAAGTTGTTACCATTATGAGAAGCTAGGAGAAGAACATAGGGAATCTCTCTGTAATATTTTTGTAATTTTCTATAAGACTAAAATTATTTCCAAATAAAAATTTAAGGTTCATTGGTTTTAGACTGTACTGGTAAGTATGAATAGCTAACTGCTCTGAGGAAACAAAAGAGATGTAACTGATGTCTTTCCATTCATGACTAGCCAATTAATAGATTATTTCTCTGGCAGCATTATTGTTGCCTCCAGTTATTAAATTAACAGTAATTATCTCCATTAGATTCTCTAGACTCATTGAAAATGTTTTAAAAACCAAATTAGGAAAAAAAAAAACCTCATTTCACATGCTAGCAAGGTAATAATGCTCAAAATCTTCCAAACTAGGCTTCAGTAGTATGTGAACTGAGAACTTCCAGGATTTAAAACAAGCTGGATTTAGAAATGGCAGAGGAACCAGAGATCAAATTGCTAACATCCGTTGGGTCATAGGAAAAGCTAGAGAATTTCAGAAAAACATCTACTTCTGCTTCATTGACTACACTAATGCCTTTGACTGTGTGGACAACAAATAGTGGAAAAGTCTTAAAGAGATGGGAATACCAAACTACCTTACCTGCCTCCTGAGAAACCTGTATGCAGGTCAAGAAGCAACAGAACTGGACATGGAAAAACAGACTGCTTCAAAAGGGGGAAAGGAGTATGTCAAGGCTGTATATTGTCACCCTGCTTGTTTACCTTATATGCAGAGCATATCACACAAAATGCCAGACTGGATGAAGCACAAGCTGTAACCAAGATTGCCAGGTGAAATAATCTCAGATACACAGATGATACTACTTTTATGGCATAAAGTGAAGAGGAACTAAAGAGCCTCTTGATGAAGGTGAAACAGGAGAGTGAAAAAGTTGACTTATAACTCAACATTCAGAAAACAAAGATCATGGCATCTGATCCCATCACTTCAAGGCAAATAGATGGAGAAACAATGGGAAACAGTGACAGAGTTTATTTTCTTAGCCTCCAAAATCACTGCAGGTGGTGACTGTCCATGAAATTCAGAGACACTTGCTCCTTGGCAGAAAAGCTATGACAAACCTAAACAGCATATTAAAAAGCAGAGACTTTACTTTGTCAACAAAGGTCTGTATAGTCGAAGCTATGGTTTTTCCAGTACTCATGTATGGATGTGAGAGTTGGACCATAAAGAAGGCTGAGCACTGAAGAATTGATGCTTTTGAACTGTGGTGTTGGAAAAGACTCTTGAGAGTCCCTTAGACTGCAAGGAGATCAAACCAGTCAGTCCTAAAGGAAGTCAGTCCTGAATATTATTGGAAGGACTGATGCTGAAGCTGAAGCTCCAATACTTTGGCCACCTGATGCAAAGAACTGACTGATTAGAAAAGACTCTGATGCAGGGAAGAATTGAGGGCAGGAGAAGAAGGGGACAACAGAAGATGAGATGGTTGGATGGCATCACTGACTCAATGGACATGAGTTTGAGCAAGCTCCAGGAGTTGGTAATGGACAGGAAGGCTGGCGTGCTGTAGTCCATGGGGTCGCAAAGAGTCAGATGTGACTGAGCAACTGAACAACAAAGAAAAAAACAACTATTTCAAGGTTTTAATGTTCAAATAGTCTTCTATGAGAACAGGATATCAGATTTAAAATAAATAAAATCCTAAATTGGAAAACAGATTTATCAACACAGTGATTTTGATGAACATTAGCGGACTCACATACCTTAACATAAAGTTATTTGGCTAACATTTAGTTATTTGGCTAAAGTTATGATTATTTTTTCCAGTAATTTCCCATGTCTGTAGGTTAAGAAAGAATCATTCTAGTTGGCTTCTGTCTATCCTCCTTTCTGTGTAAATTTCACTTGGCAATCCCTAACAAGATCTATGGGATGAATTTCACTGACATGTGTTAGAATTACAGCATGTACCTGTAAGACACTTGCTTTACAAATCCCCAGATATAGCCAGATTAACATTTTAACTTCCTTGAAGTATACTGTACATATCAAAGTCACACAAAAGTGTGCTTGTGAAATATTTGAGTTTAATAAAATACTAGTTAAATTTTAAGTGTATTGTTCAGTATTGTGAAACAGCAAGTTTTCTCAACTGGCAAGTATTGTACAAGAGTTAAAAAAAAATTCAGTATGTATCTTAGGGGTTTTTTTGCTATGTTTGTTAATTTAGTTATGATTTTGTTCTTTTTCAGGATGTGGTAGATACACATCCTGGCCTCACGTTCCTGAAAGATGCTCCAGAATTCCACTCCCGGTACATCACCACGGTAGGCTGAGTCCTTTTTTGTCTTAATAAAACTCTTTAAGTTTCCTTTTTGTCACTGCCTAGTATCTAGGTTTTTAGATCTTTATGTAGAATGTACCATAATGATTATTTTAAATGGGAGGAAATAAAATTGAGTTAATTATTTATATCTAGTTCATGTGTTCTATGTGCCTAGTGCTTAAGAAGTCTCTTGTATACAAAATCTCAGTGATATACTCATTCTTTCTGGTCTCCATTAATATTGATAACCAGCGGATCTTTAGTGTTTGCAAATAATACAAGAATTTTTCAACAGCCTTTTCCCAAAAAAAAAGTTATCTAGAGTACCTCAAAATTAGAACTGAGATGATAATGAGAAATAAGAGTATATATAATCAGAAAATAAATCATGTAAGAATTTAAAGTAACGTAATCACAGTCTCCTGTTTTGCAAGGTGTTCTCATCCCCTGTTTCCCATGCACAGCCTCATTTGATCAGTCACAGGCAGGGCATGCATTATGGGTGAGCACTCACAGGCCTGCAGCTCACACTGCAGCCACACCAGGCGTTCTCTGCCCTAGCTTCCAGATTATCTTTGCAAGAATTCCACAGATGAACCTCAGGGCACACCTCGCATTCACAGCCATACCTGGCTGATATGATCCCCACCCCTGGTTCAGATCTCCCAGTAAATAGGGCAGTCTCTTCTGAGGAAGACCCTCTCCTTCTTGGGGCACTTTTTGTTGGCTGTGGGTTGGGTTCTGTTGAGTTACAGAATACTACCATTCTTCTTTCTCCTGTAGGAACTTCATTATTTCCTTTTACATTGATTCTCTTCTGACATAAAACGTTATAAGACTTCATTTGAACCATAAGATGTCACTGTCATCTAAGACTGTCTTAGAAGTTGTTTTTGCCTGTTAACCACAACCCGACACTAAGCTACCTCTTCCACAGTCACCCTGGCCCAGCTGGTCGTCCTTGTCTCTCACATGAATTCCCTCTAATTGATCTCCCTGCTTATTCCTTCATTGCCCTACAGCCTAGTCTCCACAGAGTTATTCTTTGAAAATGTAAGTCAGATCATGTCACTCCTCTGCTCAAACCCTCCAGTGTTTCCCCATCTCATTCAGAGTGAAAGCCGAAGTTCTTGCCATTATTCTCCATAACCCCTTACCCACCCACCCACATCCTCACAATGCCTACTCTCTGTTTCTTAAGCAACAGTTGTTCTCGCTGTTTCTGGAACAAGCCAAACCCACTTCTGCCTCAGGTGCTTTGTTCTTACTCTCTCCTCTGCCTGGAATGCTCTTCCTACAGATTGCTGCGTGACCCACTCCCTCACTTCATCCAGATGTGTGCTCAGACATTCCCTTCTTAATGAGACCTTCCCTGATCACCCTCTGCCTTCTTCACCTGTCTTCTCTCTCTGTCCCCTCCCCCTACTCTTCTTTAGTTTTGCTTCATTTTCCTTCTTAGTGCCTATAACATCCGATATTTAAATTTTTTGTTTATTGTCCATGTCCTTCTCTATAACATAAACTCCATGAGAGGAGGGACTTTGTCTATATTTAGATCCTGGTGTATCTCTAATACCTGAAATAGGGCCTGGCACATAATAGATATACAGTAGGTATTTATTGAGTGAGTAAGTGAAGTTATAGAATAGTGTAGAATTAAGAATTCTACATGTAACCATGGTTTCAATCCCAATGAGAATTACTGGATTCTGATTGTTGACTGTTCTGTAAACTCAGGGCATATTAAAATTGAGTTGGCCAAAACGTTTGTTCAGGCTTTTCTGTAAGATGTAACAGAAAAACCTGAACAAACTTTTTGGTCACTCAATAATGTATTAGAAGAATCTCAAGAGATTGAAAAGATTTTGATAATCTATTCCAACCTTCTGCCAATTCAGAAAATGCTCTCTATAGGAATCATTTGAATTTGTTCTTAGAGAAGATGTTAAAGAACAGAATTATGAAAGCACAAATTTTCCTTTGTACTCTTTCTAGTTTGGTATTTACTAAAGTATGATCCCCAGACCTATGATAGATTGGGGTCATCTAGTGACCCCTGGTAGTTTTATGATTTCAGAATGAAAAGCCATGATACAGTTTTGTGTGTGATTCACATTTTCTGAGAAATACTAGTATGTCAATCATTGACCAAAAAGAACTACATAGGTCAATTAAGAGAATTCAGTTAATTTTCTGCTGACATATCCATGGCATTTGCATATTATTGTTTACTTTTTTTTAATTTATACTTTATTGCTAGTATTATGCTACTTTAAAATTCCCAGTTCACAAAAATGAATCCAGTATAACTTGTTCACTTTGCTGCACAGAAGAAACTGACACGACATTGTAAACAATAAAAATGTTTTAAAGATGAATCCATTACTCAGAAGTTGTCATAAAAGTGTAAACTACTTATGATTAAATAGTGATAATGGGGCAGCTTGAAACAGCATCATAACATAAATAGTAAAATTAGGTCCAACTGAGAATACAAAAGGTGAATCTGTATATACTGAGATAAGTGTAACTGCTTGTTTGTGATAATCTCATACTATCTTGAAAACACAGAGGTGCCAATAAAAAAGCATCGCACTGAATAGAATTTTATTGGACTGATGGTCTGTTACCCACAGTGTCTTTTCTATTATGAAAGTTGGTCAGATAATGACATGAAGTCGTTGAAAATTTTGCACTATATCAAAGTACAATGAATCTTTCTATAAAAAAATACAAAATAAGCTTTCTAGTATGAAATTAATTTTCTTGCTAAAGGCATAATAGTAAGCAAATTTAGAAAAGTGTCATACGTTGCCCTGCTCATGGCGAAGATAGACAACAGTACTTCCAAGAGACAAATATCAGCCTCAGAATTAATGGCAAATGTCTCAAAAAAAGCAAAATTAATTTATCATCTGACCCTACTGAATATAATATAATTTCAATGGCATACAGCATAGGACAATTAATATATTTTGTTTGCAGGATAGAGTTACTCAGTTATTTCACTTTACAGTTGGAAGAAACTGCTGACAGCGTATGACTCAAGTATTAGCTTATGTGTGGCACATAAATGAAGAAAACTGGGCAACTTTTATTTTCCATTTATCAGTGAAAACCTGTGCTACAGGAAAAGACTTTATATTTGTTTGTTTAGTTAATCTTAATTATTTTGTCAGCCGTTTTAGATTGGAAAGATAGAACACCAGCTATGCATATAGCAAATACCCAAAGTCACCCTTATGTCCAGTGAAGAGTTGACGTTGAGTAATAAACCTTTTGATATTGAGTGAAAATGGAAATTGGAAATACCTGCAAATTGTGACCCTTGAGTTTGCATACTTGCATACCATGCAAAGAAATTACCAGTAAATAAGACTCTGCTTATCCTTATTGGCACATGCTGACTTTTGAGGAAAGAGGTAGCGATAAGATTGAAAATACTTTTTGTAATACTGGTGCTGGCAGTAAAGATATTTCAGTGGCGCCTAGTAGAAGGGCCAGGCTTCTGGCACTGAGTTGTTCATCTACATCCATGTCACCTACAAAGAGCAGTCTCTGTAATTTCTGTGTCTGTGTTCGATCCCCATGTCTAAAACTCTCTTGACAGAGCCACCAAACACATACTTCATTCCTAAAAGTGTGAAAAGTATCAGTCACTCAGTCTTGTAACCAACTCTCTGCAACCTCATGGACTGTAGCCCACCAGGCTCTTCTGTCCATGGAATTCACCAGGCAAGAATGGTGGAGTGGGTAGCCATCACTTCTCCAGGGGATCTTCCCAACCCCGGGACTGAACCCGGGTCTCCTGCTTGCAGGCAGGTTCTTTACGGTCTGAGCCACCAGGGAAGCCCCCTTCCATTCCTGGTGATCTGAAATTGTGAATTAGAAACTTCCAGTTGAGTAGATATAAAGAAAAACTGATTTATAATTCAAATTGTCTATCAAGTTGACTAGAGATCCCCTGGTGAAAAATTATCCAATTTCATTTCTCTCATTGGTAGTATGTAGATATTCTTACTGCTATTAATTTTTACATTTTTTGACGTTTTTATATTTTTCTTAATTTCTATTTTAAAAACCTAAAACTGGTAGACCAAAAGTTAGGGGGGGGAAACTGCAATTTGTGTAGAACCAGCAGCTACATGCTGTTACCACTAGATGGTGCCCCTCCCTCAATAAGTTAAAATGCTGAATCAGTATTGTGGAACCCAATAAATGTGCTGATATAGTGCAGCTGCTGAATAAGGAGATTTAGGCTATGGAAGAATGGTATACATGTACAGGTTTTTACAGTACGAGGCAAGTAGCTTATCAGATGCTAAAATAGGAAATTACTTGATATTCAAAATGTTGACAAATTTTAAAAATTCTGTCAGAACAAAAAATGAAAAAAGAATAAAATAAGCAAAAATACAGACTCAAGTTTTATACTTTTAAGTATAACATAGTACCTCCATAAGTAATATAAAATATTTAAGGAGTATATATATATGTGTGTGTATATATATATGTATATATATATATAAAATTTAGGTAGATAGGAAACTTAGACTTAAAGTTAATTTTATATTCAGAATCAAGAAATAAGGACAAAATCTAATAATGTAAAGTTTGGTATAATAATACGTGTTGTCAGTTCAGTTCAGTTTAGTCGCTCAGTCGTGTCCGACTCTTTGCAACCCCATGAACTGCAGCACTCCAGGCCTCCCTGTCCATCACCAACTCCCGGAGTTCACTCAGACTCATGTCCATTGAATCACTGATGCCATCCAGCCATCTCATCCTTGGTCGTCTCCTTCTCCTCCTGCCCCCAACCCCTCCCAGCATCAGTCTTTTCCAATGAGTCAACTCTTCGCATGAGATGGCCAAAGTACTGGAGTTTCAGCTTTAGCATCATTCCTTCCAAAGAAATCGCAGGGCTTATCTCCTTCAGAATATGTGTTGTAATTGACTTTAACTTGAGAAAAGGAACATGGAACTATAATAAAAGATATTCTTAATTTTTATTTTCATATATATATATAATTTCTGGCCTAAAATCCTCTATTCTCTGCCCTGAAGCACCTCATTCAGAGTCTGAGTGGAGCCAGTAGAGAAGTTATAGACATCAGCTAGTCCCTGCTCCCACCTAACATAGGAATCCTGTGAGTTTCTGCGTAAATAACTTGGTGAGAAGAAACTTCTCTACTTCATACAACCCATTGCTTAATAGGGCTAATTTTAGGGAACTCTTATTTACATTGAAGCATTTCTATCCAGTAGTTCTAGTGATTCCAGTTCTAGTTCTACACTGTGATGCAATGCAAAGCAAATCAACTTCTTCCATCTGATAGCCCTTCAGATCATGATCACATCTACACTCTCGTCCAGTAGTATCTTTCACAATAATTTTGTACACAGTTTCCTGTTTTATATTTTCTGTATATCTTATATGTAGCCTATCAATAAATCATAGACAACAATACTGATTTATGTAAAATATTAATTACTTCCCTAGGTTACATCCATCTGCTGTTCAAAACTGTGGAGTTTATTCAATTAGCTAGCTATGAATCCAACGCATATATCTCTATCACAAATATAACTAAGAAGTCTTTGTTACACAGCTTTCCAACCTCATTAATTTATCAAGCAATTTTCCAAAGAAGACATACAGATGGCCAACAGGTACATGAAAAGATGTTCAACACTACTAATCATCAGGGAAATTCAAATCAAAACTAAAATGAGATATCACCTCACACTTGTTAGAATGGCTTTCATCAAAAAGACAAGAAATAACAAAGATGTGGAGAAAAGAATGTAAATTGGTGCAACCAATGGAAGTTCCTCAAACAAATTAAAATAGAGCTAATTTAGCAATTCTGCTTCTGGGTATTCATCCAAAGAAAACAGAAACAATAACGTGAAAAGACACACACACCCCTGTGTTTACTATGGCCTTATTTCGATCTCTGGCTTGGGAAGATGCCCCTGGAGAAGGAAATGGCATCCCACTCCAGTATTCTTGCCTGGAGAATCCCATGGATGGAGGAACCTGGTGGGCTACAGTCCACAGGGTCTCAAAGAGTCGGACACGACTGAGTGACTTCACTTTCACTTTCACTTATTTACAATGGCCAATATATGGAAACAAGCTAAATGTTCGTTAACAGATGAATGGATACAGAAGATGTGGGCTTTCCTGACAGCTCAGTTGTTAAAGAATCTGCCTGCAATTCAGGAGACCTGGTTAGATTCCTGGGTTGGGAAGATCCCCTGGAGAAGAGATAGGCTACCCATTCCAGTATTCTTGGGCTTCCCTTGTAGCTCAGCTGGGAGCTGAATCTGCCCGCAGTGCAGGAGACTTGGGTTCAGTCTCTGGGTTGGGAAGATCCCCTGGAGAAGGGAAAGGCTACCCACTCCAATATTCTGGCCTGGAGAATTCAATGGACTGCATAGTCAATGGGGTCGCAAAGAGTCTGACACGACTGAGAAACTTTCCCTTTCAGAATATATATATATACAATGAAATATTTTTCATCCATTAGAAAAGAGTGAAATCTTGCCATTTCTAAATGGACCTTGAGGGCATTGTGCCAAGTGAAATCAGTTAGAGAAAGATAAATACTGTATGATATAAATCTTTAAGGAAAAAAAGAAAACTTCATAAACTCAGAGAACAGATTGAGGATTGCCAGAGGTGAGAGATGGGGAGAGGGGGAAATGGGTGAAGAAAATCAGAAGGCATAAACTTCCAGTTGTAAAATAAATTAGTCATGTGTATATAATGTACAGCATGGTAACTACAGATCATAATACTATACTGCATATTTGAAAATTACTAAGAGTAAATCTTAAAAAGAAAAAAAATTCTGTAACTACAGTGGTGGGTGTTAAGTAGACATTTCATCTTCACTTCATTCATGTGAAGTGGTGATCATTTCACAATATATATGTTCAGTCGCTTCAGCCATGTCAAGCTCTTTGCGACTCCATGGACCTTAACCCACCAGACTCCTCTATCCATGGGATTTTCCCAGCAAGAATACTGGAGTGGATTGCCCTGCTATCCTCCAGGGGATTTTCTTGACCCAGGAATTGAACCTGTATCTCCTGCATTACAGGTGGATTCTTTACCTGCTGAGCCATGGGGAAAGCCCTTCACAATATACACAAATACTAAATCATTAGTATGCCAAAAACTAATGTATGTTAATTATACCTCAGTTCTTCTTAAATTATCATGTAGTTATTGACCACCTGATGATATAGGCAGAGCGATATATCAGGCACTGGGATGCACATGAAAAAACACCAGGTTCCTTAGAGTTTGGAGGTGGTGACAGTCGGGTGTACCTGTGTCTAGAATATAACCACAGGATGACTGAAGGAGACATGGGTGACATCAGGAGCACAGAAGACAGCTCAGCCCAAGTCCCTGTTCTGGGGCTTCCTATGGAGCTGGTGATTGAGCTGGATTCTGAAGGATCAGGGTACGTTAGCACTGATAGCAAAGGTGGGGTGAGAAATGCCGGGTGCCAGAAGTCTGGACCTTCATCATGAGGCTAGTTTTTTCCTCTTATTCTTGGAAATCACTCTGTTTGCAAAGAGTCCAGAAACAGAATAGTAGTTTAGTTTAGGATAGATGTCTAAATGTCTTCCCCTTTTTGTTCTTCATGCACTAAAATAGCCTTTTTATAGGGATCTAATCTCTTCTATGATAAAAACCACCAAGGATACAGAATTTCCATATCATTAGATAATCAAAATCAAAGCCAGTATACCAAAAATAAAAACCTTGTTTAATTGCTTTTCTCACCTTTGCTTCTTTTTGGAGAAAAGGAAAAATGAAAAAAAAAAAAAAAACTACCAGGTCAAGGGCAAACTAAATGGGTGGGAATAAGCCAGGTAAAGTTGAAAGAATGCACCGTGGCCTCCTACCTCCAGGACTGCAGCCTGTCTTCCTTCCCCAGTCCTCTCTCCACGACAGCACATACATCCTCAATTTCAGACACACTTGCCATCCTTCCTCCTCCACTTTCATCTTGTCCTGGTCTTCTCCAGAGTTTTGCCTTTGTTAAACTTAACTAAAACCCAGTTAGTAACAAAATTGTTCATGCCCAAGTAAGGACTTGGGATATAAATTATCTGAAATGTATCTGAGTTTCCAGAGTCTGTAAGTCTTCAAAACACCAATGGATAAGGCTATACTAACTGGAATAATGCCCTCTTGAAACATACCATGTTGGCAGCCATTCTTCTGACCCAGTAATTGTTAAGCCAACTCAGTGTATACTTCTCACCTCTTGTGCTTTCCAAGAACACCTAGCCTAATAGGCCCTACTTGAATCAGGCATCACTGTATGAAAGGTTAAAAAAAAAAAAAGTAACATGTAGGCACCTAGGAAATGCAGACTTGTGAGCAAAGAATCTTTTTATTCTTAGAATTATAAGGGCAGATGTGAAGTATATCGATGTAGATTTTTAAACACTTTTACTAGAAATGACATTGGATACAATCACAAAACTTAGCTTGGTTCGAAGAATATTCATAAGATGGCCTTTGATAATATAATAGGTATCTTTAATGTTTTTATTTGGTTTTGTTTTCCTTCTGGAACCAGGTTATTCAGAGAATATTCTACACAGTCAACAGATCATGGAGTGGAAAAATTACTGCAACAGAGATAAGAAAAAGCAACTTTTTGCAAGTATGCCTTTCATTGAAATTTATATTTAAGGAGCAATTTAAATGACAGTCTTAACTTCATTTAACAAATATTTGCACACTCATTATGTGCAAAGCCCTATTATTTGCAAAGTCACTATTTTCAGTTATTAAGCAGTTATCAGCTACCTGGGATGTGTTGGGGGAACAAAGATGAGTAACAAGTGATTTTCACATCAGGGCATGCACTGTGGAACAAAAGAGAAAAGTGTACAGACAGCCACACCTGACTTGAAAAATTCCACAGAAATGTGTCATAAATATGCAATGAAGGCTTCACAGTGTGACTGGCATGTGATCTTGACCTTGAAGCTATCAAGTGTTTACAGATAAAAAAATTAAAAGAAAAGGGGATTCCAGATAGAGCAAGCAGCATAAGCAAAGGCCCAGATGCGTGAAAGTGTCATGTTCAGGAACTGCAGGACAGTCCGAAGCGGCCACAGGCTCCAAGGAGAGAGTGACCAGTGACCAGTGATGAGGCCTGAGGGGTGAGACAGGGCCAGGTTGGGAAGAGCCTGGCAAAACAAATGGAGGAGTTTCAACTTGTTCCTTTAAGCAATGACTCTTTATCCAGCTCCTGCTGGAGAAAAATACTGAAAATTCCTTTTAAGAAAGAATGTATTTCATTCAATTATTTTTTTTTACCAAATGAGAAAGTATTGATCACTAGTGGGTGCCTTTTACCAAGGCAGTTTTCATGCTTGATTTTTCAAGCATTTCTACTAACTTAAAGAAAGTAGAATTGGTCACACTTGAAAGGAAATGAAGTGTTTTATTTTAAATAAATTATACTAAATGAAACTTGGGTGAATAATACAACTTTGTTTACAGCCTTACTTTTTTCCCATCTTTATCTGGGACAGACAAAATTGGCGAAATTACCAGTCTATAATAGATATACAAACATTTCTTATTCTAATAAATGAAAAGTCATCATTAGAGTCATTATTAATATTTATTAAACATCTGGTTTTTGCCTGAGCTCTCAGGAGGTTACATGGGATGGGTTGAGATGGCAAGAATTCCATTGAAAAAAGGCCTTACATCTGAAGAATGATAATCCTAACATTCCTGATGCATATTGTTTGTATTTCTAGATCATTATTCCAGATTTTTCTTACTTACAATAAAATCTGAGGCCCAAATATGGTTGAATGACTTGGATAAGATCATACAGCTACTAAGTGACTGAACGAGCTCAAGTATTCTGCTTCCCTCTATTTTCTTCCCTAACCCTCTCCTTAGTTTGCCTGTTAGTACCTGAATGAATGCACATAAAATGTTCAAATAATGTAACATGTATAAAATAATAGCCAGAAGTCACTATTTATCTCTTTATCCTGCCATTTCACTCCTTTTACCAGAGGGAACCCATATTATCTGTGGTTTTATTCCTTTTTATGCATGTGTATGGAGTATAAATGTATGGAGTATTTATTTAGTTTTGTTCTAGATGGCTGCTTTTATGAATTTTTTTTAATATGTGAGACCACACTTATATTCTATTAACTTTTTTTTAACTTAACAGTATGTCTTGATGTTTTTTCATTTCAGTCAATATAACTCTATCTCATTCTTTTAACTACAGCATAATCTGTGGCATGGCTATGCTGTAATTACATACATATTGAAGATGTTCAAGTCATTTCATATTCTCCCTATTAGAGTAATGCAGCAAACACCCTTACACTCCCCTCTTATGTCCATATGAGTACGAATATCTCTAAAATAGACTACTGGAAGGAAAATCCTGGATCAGATGGTGTGTGCGTTTTCAGTTTCATAGATCCTGCCAAGTTACCCTCCTAAACGCCTGCACTAATGCATACTTAAATTCACATACTCACCAACAGCAGAAGTGATTCATTTTTTTCATTTTATAACAATCCAGTAGATGAAAATGAGAGCCCCCTGCTTCTCAAGATTTATTTTATTGTACGTATTCTGCTTTATACATTAACGATCATTGTATAAAAACATTACAAGCAAGTGTGGAAGACAGAAGAGAAAGCATATTTTAGCACCCTAATAAAACTAATATTTTTATGTGTACTTCTAGTCGTATTCACATGCATATTTGGATTTTAGAATTTAATATAGTTCTTAGTGTGTACAGTTGTATATCCTGTATTTTGCACTTAGCATGTCATGCTTTTCCTTTGTTTCTATGTAGACTTTATAATTTTTACTGGCTGTAAAATCTTTCATTGAGTCTCTTTTACCATAATTTCATAATTTATCTTGTTTTCAATTTGCCAAAGTATTTTGGATTTCCAGTATTCACATTTTAGAAAATGAATCTTATCAAAGTAATACATTTGCATTATGAAATATTAATAGTTATCTTTCTTATAATGCTTTTCACCTTGGATTCCATTTTATTTTCTAATATTGACATGCCTTCTTTCTAAGATTTAGCTAGTATATATTTTAACCTTACTTTAAAATTTTAAGTTCAGTTCAGTCATTCAGTCATGTCCGACTCTTTGTGACCCCATGGACTGCAGCACTCCAGGCTTCCCTGTCCATCACCAACTCCCGGAACCTGTTCAAACTCAAGTCCATCAAGTTGGTGATGCCATCCAACCATCTCATCCTCTGTCAGACTTATCTCTTATGGACAACATATACCTAGATATGCTTTTTGGATCTGAGTTTTATTCTTAATCTGAAAATCTTTTAATAGAGAGATTTATCTCTTTACCTTTATTGTGATTGTTGATGTGGCAGTGGTTTAGTCACTAAGTCATGTCTGACTCTTGCAACCCATGAGCTATAGCCTGCCAGGCTCCTCTGTCCATGGGAATCTACAGGCAAGAGTACTGGGGTGGGTTGCCATTTCCTTCTCCAGGGGATCCTCTCAACCCAGAAATTGAACCTGGGTCTCCTTCATTGCAGGCAGATTCTTTACCGACTGAGCTATGATGGATGTCCCGACTATTGATATATCTGATCTTATTTCTGTCATCTCACTTTGTTTTTTCTATTTCCTGAGTTTCCTTATGGTTTATCTTTTTTTTTATCTGAATCTTTCTAAAAAGGTCTTCATATATGTCTGGCCACTTATATGTTGACTGATAATAAGAATTCTGCACTCAAAAATGATTGGTTTTGGTGTTTATCCTAGGGGCACACAGGGAGTCAAGAGAGACCCAGATAATATTTCTAGTTCAGGGCCCTGCAGCTCTACCCCCATGCCTTTTATACCAGGCTGCCCCACACTATCACAGAGTTATACATGAGTCACCTTTCTGGTAAACTTGATGCCATTACAAAGCCAAACCCTGCATGTGGATGCCCACTCTTCATAACAGAATAGATATAAGACCACTTTTCGTAAATCTGAAAAGTTAAAAGCAGTGTCCGTTTACGGTCATGTAATTGAAAGTCTGTTGTCTGATTGTTCTGTGCTTCCTCGTCGGGGGACCTTTGATAGGCTGCAGTTCTCTTGGTGATAGTTCTTCCCTTTCCTTGCTTTTGAATCCTCCATATTCTTTGCTAAAAATAGTACAGAGTTCATAAATGCTTGCAGATTGGTCAGTTGATTAAAAGATAGGATGATGTTGCTTAGTAAATCTCCTGGTTTGGTACCAAAACCAAATTTTTTAATTCAGTTTAGAATAAAAATGTACTAGAATCTGAATAATGGCCAAAGCTGGGTCTTCATATTTTTAAAATAAAATAATCCTTTTATTCATACCATTTCAGACTCTAGCCCTTTTGGAAGAAGAAGAAGATATAAACCAAATCACAGATTACTTCTCCTATGAACACTTCTATGTTATTTATTGTAAATTCTGGGAACTAGATAGTGATCATGACCTCTACATCAGCCAGGCCGATCTATCTCGATACAATGACCAGGGTGAGTGTTTCTGTGGATGTTGACTTAGCTATTTTGAAGGAAACAAGAGTTAAATTGTGCTCACTCATTATGGGGAATTCCTATTTCTTAAATTATGTATCTAAGCAAATCTTCTTGAAAAAGCCAAGAATTTTAAAGTAGAAATAAGTGAAGATACTAAGTTTTTATCTAGAAACCAGGTTTAGGAGAAGGGGTTTGTAGGTAAGTAAGAAATTAGAGTCTTGGTTTTGATGAATGGATGAGTCTTTATAGTGATGCTGGTTTTCTCCTGATGAATTCAATAAGAACCACATCTATGTAAAGTTTATTTGAAAGAAAATTATATACACCTTTATAAATTCTCAATTGACACTATTTATAAACAGCTAAGGATGAAAATGATGTTTCTTTTTTTAAAATTTAAATTTATTTATTTTAATCGGAGGCTAATTACTTTACAATATTGTAATGGTTTTGCCATACATCAACATGAATCCACCATAGGTATACACATGTTCCCCATCCTGAACCCCCCCTCCCACCTCCCTCCCCATATCATCCCTTAGGGTCATCCCAGTGCACCAGCCCCAAGCATCCTGTATCCTGAATCGAAGCTGAACTGGCGATTCGTTTCTTATATGATATTATACATGTTTCAATACCATTCTCCCAAATCATCCCACCCTCTCCCTGTCCCACAGACTCCAAAAGACTGTTCTATACATCTGTGTCTCTTTTGCTGTCTCGCATACAGGGTTATTGTTACCATCTTTCTAAATTCCATATATATATGTGTTAGTATACTGTATTGGTGTTTTTCTTTCTGGCTTACTTCACTCTGTATAATAGGTTCCAGTTTCATCCACCTCATTTGAACTGATTCAAATATATTCTTTTTAATGGCTGAGTGATACTCCATTGTGTATATATACCACAGCTTTCTTATCCATCTGCTGATGGACATCTAGGTTGCTTCCATGTCCTGGCTATTATAAACAGTGCTGTGATGAACATTGGGGTACACATGTCTCTTTCAATTCTGGTTTCCTCAGTGTGTATGCCCAGCAGTGGGATTGCTGGGTCTATGGATTGCATCTATGGACACCTTATCTTTGACAAAGGGGGCAAGAATATACAGTGGAGAAAAGACAATCTCTTTAACAAGTCGTGCTGGGAAAACTGGTCAACCACTTGTAAAAGAATGAAACTAGAACACTTTCTAACACCATACACAAAAATAAACTCAAAATGGATTAAAGATCTAACTGTAAGACCAGAAACTGTAAAACTCCTAGAGGAGAACATAGGCAAAACACTCTCCAACATGAATCACAGCAGGATCCTCTATGACCCACCTCCCAGAATACTGAAAATAAAAGCAAAAATAAACAAATGAGACCTAATTAAACTTAAAAGCTTCTGCACAACAAAGGAAACTATAAACAAGGTGAAAAGACACCCTTCAGAATGGAAGAAAATAATAGCAAATGAAGAACTGACAAACAACTAATCTCAAAAATATACAAGCAACTCCTGCAGCTCAATACCAGAAAAATAAACAACCCAATCAAAAAATGGGCCAAAGAACTAAACAGACATTTCTCCAAAGAAGACATACAGATGGCTAACAAACACATGAAAAGATGCTCAACATCACTCATTATCAGAGAAATGCAAATCAAAACCACAATGAGGTACCATTTCATGCCAGTGAGAATGGCTGTGATCCAAAAGTCTACAAGCAATAAATGCTGGAGAGGGTGTGGAGAAAAGGGAACCCTCTTATACTGTTGGTGGGAATGCAAACTAGTACAGCCACTCTGGAGAACAGTGTGGAAATTCCTTAAAAAACTAGAAATAGAAAATGATGTTTCTAACTTGCCAGTGCTTTCAAGGATTCATAAAGCTTTTTGGAATTTAGCTCTAGAAAACATAGTTTCTCTGCAGATGAATTTGGTGTGCTTTCTTTTGCCAGAAAACAAAAAATTATATATCACATGATACTACCCTTTTTACTTCATTTTGACCAGTAGTAAACTTAGAATCTATTATCTGCTGATTGCATATTCTTAACCAAGCACCAAGATACATTGATTCATTCTTCTCTCATAAGATTGTCCCTATTTATAAGCCTTTATCCTTTTAGATGTAGCAAAGTACAAATCTTAAATAAATGCTTTGTTTCTGTTATTTACTGTATCTATGCTAGAAGAAAAGGTTCATTCTACATGTCAATATTCACAGACCTTTCCATGTTTAGCAAACAGAGTTCTAGTTCTCAAAAGTTCACATGCCAACCAGGCATCAAGAGGAAATACTAAATCATACTTACTGATAAAAAATCGTTTTAGTACTATATCTGTCCTTCTTTAAATACAGGTAGGTGTGCCTCATTTTAATTCACTTTGCTTTATTATACTTTGCAAATAGAGCTTTTTTTTTTTTTAACAAATTGAATGTTTGTAACAGCCCTGTATTGAGCAAGTCTTGTCAGTGCCATTTTTCCAACAGCATTTGTGCATTTTGTGTCTTTGTCACATTTTGGTAATTCTTACAATATGTCAAAATTTTATTGACTTATTGATATATAACATTATATTTGTTATGATGCTCTGTGGTCAGTGATCTTTGATGTTACTATTATAATTGTTTTGGGGTGCCATAAACCACACCTAGGTTAACAGAAAGCTTAGTTGATAACTGTTGTTGGTGTTCTGAGTGCTTCACCAAGTCTTCCCCATCTCTCTCCCTCTCCTCCGGTCTCCCTGTTCCCTGAGACACAGCAATATTGAAATCAGGCCAGTTAATACATACCATAAATGGTCTCTAAGTGTTCAAACGAAAGGGAGAGTGGCACATCTCTGACTTCAAATCAAAAGCTAGAAACTTAGAGGGGAAGGCATGTTGAAAGCTAGGATAGGCTGAAAGCTAGTTTTTATTGTGCCAGTTAGCCAAGTTGTGAATGAAAAGTTCTTGAAGGAAATTAAAAGTGCTATTCCAGTGAACACATGAATAAGAAAGTGAAGCAGGGAATTCCCTGCTGATTCAGCAGTTAAGACTCCATGCCTTCACTGCCGAGAGCCCATGTTCAATCCCTGGCCAGGAAACTAAGATCCCACAGGTTGTGTGATGCAGCCAAAAAAGAAGAAAAAGAAAGTGAAACACTTTGTTTGCTGATATGTAGAAAATTTTAGTAGCCTGGATAGAAGACCACACCAGCCACAACATTCCCTGAAGCCAGATTCTAATCCAGAGCAAGGTTGTCTTCAACTGTGAAGGCTGAGAGAAGTGAGGAAGTTATAGGAGAAAAGTTTGAAACTAGCAGAAACTGGTTCATGAGGTTTAAGGAAAGAAGCCATCTCTATAATATGAAAGTGCAAGGTGAAACAACAAGTTATCTAGAAGATCTAGCTAAGATCAGAAAGTGGCTACACTAAACATCAGATTTCCAATGTAGACAAAACAGCCTTCTGTTGAAAGAAGATGCCATCTAGGACTTTCATATCTAGAGAGAAGTCAGTGCCTGGCTTCAAACCTTCAAAGGACAGGCTGACTGTCTTTTTAGGGGTTAATGCAGTGCAGGTAGTGACTTTAAGGTGAAAACAGTGCTTATTTGCTTATTTACCATTCCAAAGATCCAAAGGCCCTTAAGAATTATGCTAAATCTCTTTATGCCTGCACTTTGCAAGTGGAACAACAAAGCCTGAATAACAGCACATCTGTTTACAACATGATTTTCTGAATATTTTAAGCCCACTGTTGAGACCTACTGCTCAGAAAAAAAAAAAAAGATTCAAAATATGACCCTGATTGACAATGCACCTGGTCACTCAAGAGCTCTGATGGAGATTGTACAATGAGATTAATGTTCTTTAAATGCCTACTGACACAACATCCATTCTGCACCTAATGGATCAAAGAGTAATTTCAACTTTCAAGTCTTATTCAAGAAATATATTTCATAAGGGCATAGCTACCATAGGTAATGATTCCTCTGATGGATCTGGGCAAAGTCCATTGAGAACCTACTGTAAAGGATCACCATTCTAGATGCCATTAAGACCATTCATGATTCATGAGGGCAGGATACCAACATGAACAGGAACTTAGAAGTCAGTTCCAATTCTCATGCATGTTTTGAGGGGTTCAAGACTTCAGTGGAGGAAGCAACTACAGATGCGGTAAAAAGAGCAAGAGAACTAAAATCAGAGGAGGAGCCTGAAGATGTGGCTGAATCACTACAATCCCATAATCAAATGTTAACAGATGAGGAGTTGCTGCTTATGGATGAGCAAAGAGAGCACTTTCTTGAGATGGAATCGACTCCTGGCAAAGACAGTGTGAAGACTGTTGAAATGACAACAAAGGATTTAGAATATTACATGAACTTAATTGATAAAGCAGCAGCAAGGTTTGAGAAGATTGTCTCCAGTTTTGAAAGAATTTCTGCTATGGGTGAAATGCTGTCAAACTACATTGCACATAACAGAGTAATCATTGTCATAGATCAGAGTCGATCTATGTGGCAGATTTCATTGTAGTCTTAAGAAATTGCCAAAGCCACCCCAGCCTTCAACAACCATCACCCTGATCAGTCAGCAGCTACCAACATTGGTGGTGGCAAGACCCTCCACCAGCAAAAAGATTACAGTTTGCTGAAGGCTCAGATGATTATTAGCATTTTTTTAGCAATAAAATATTTTTATATACATTGGTTTTTTAAAGACATAACTGCTATTAAACACATAATAGACTGTAGTATAGTACAAATATAACCCATATGCACTGGGAAACCAAAAAATTCATATGACTCACTTTATTGTGATATTCACTGTATTGAGGTGACCTGGAACTGAACCCACAGTATCTCTGTGTTATGCCTATAGTCATACCTTCCTATTACAAGCATAGTATAAAGATGAAGATATTTATAGGGGTATTGGATCAGCTTTATTAGCTATGCACTTTTTGATCATCAGTGGCCGGATCATCTGTATAACATGAGCTAGCCTCAAGAGATCACACAAAACCCTATGGGCTCTAAAGCACCTTTTCTGGCTGTCATAAACGTTCTCATTAGCACCTAAAATATTGTATATACACATATAGTAACTCATTAGAGGCATGTTAAAGGGATGAAGTCCAGAAAAGCAGGCATCTCGGCCTGAACAACGAAGGGGCCACTGAAACTCTGTAATTGCCTACCCACCAACCTGTCCTTAATGGGACAACATGATCTGCAGTTTTAGGAAGTTAAACCTTCCAAATCTAAAGAAAGACTTCAGAAATAAATATCTCTGCCTTTCCTATGTAGCTGCCTTTTGTTCTGTTTCCTCTTATTTTCAAATTATTAACCCCATAAACCAGTGCTCAACAAACTCTAGAGGGCCCTTATACAGCCTTTGGTATGTGTCCAGGAATGGCCGTGCTGACACTCATTTTCACAACATTCTTCAACCAAAGTAATGAACCTTTATGCTGACTGTACCTAACGCTACACAGAAGAGTTAGATGCTGGTAGCTGCTAACTCTCTAATGACCTCAACACTGGTTCTGAAATTGTAGTGTGCCTACCATTGGCGAGGCATTTGTTAAAAGAACAGATTCCTATCCTCACCACATCCCTAGATCTGAGGTTCATTGTTACCTCCTTTTTTTTGACTAATGCTTTTGGTTACTTTGAACTCACAGTGAGGTACACTGATACAGATTACAAGGATCTATCATCAAATGCAATATACTATCTTAAGATATAATAATCTCTCTCTGAATAAAATTTACTGATGGAATTTATTTTTAAATTGTATATCATGTTATATCCTGGAATTTTATAGGATAAGAATGTAAGAAAAGTATTTTGTGGTTTGTTTTTGGTACCTTTTCTAAAATTCTACCTGAAAAACAGTTCTCCATTGTTTGACTCAAATCCCAAAAATCAGTTTCCCCTTGAATTTAATGCTAGGATAAAATCTGTCTTGTTTTAGAGGAAATGTTGTCTTGTCTTGTTGGATAACAAGATCAATATAAATTTTGTACATTTTTGTCTCCGTTGTCAGGATATTCAGAACCAATGTGGTGCTCAACGGTATTAATATATTTCAGCTGTCAGGCACATCCATTTGCCTGTTCTTTTTTTAAATGATTGATAGACCAAGCTATCTCAAATTACTTCTTTCAAAAAATATCAATTGTACATAAAAAGTAAAAATTCAACTACTCGTATTCTTATCATGGAAGATTATTAAGTTTAACCTTGTGGCTACTTGAAAATAAATTTGCCAAAAATGATACCTTTTGGAGCATGTTTTAACTGGCTTTGTACTTTTTATTTATATTTAGCTTCATCAAACAGGATTATTGAAAGAATATTCTCTGGGGCAGTAACAAGGTAAGAAAAACCATCTGAGTTTTAAAATGAACTACAGGTAATACTTTAGCAATGTCCTTTTAGCAAGGCTTCCTGTGTAATTTGTCAGCGCTGTAGGTTAGATAATACCCTACAAAATATGCAATGTGGCTTCATACAAGATGGCATTAATACTTTAACATACAGGATTCTCCAGGCCAGAATACTGGAGTGGGTAGCCTTTCCTTTCTCCAGGGGATCTTCCCAACCCAAGGATCGAACCCAGGTCTCCCACATTGCAGGCGGATTCTTTACCAGCTGAGCCACATGGGAAGCCCAAGAATACTGGAGCGGGTAGCCTATCCCTTCTCCAGCAGATCTTCCCGACCCAGGAATCAAACCGGAGTCTCCTGTATTACAGGTGGATTCTTTACCAACTGAGGTATCAGGGAAGCCCTGTTTATCTAAGCACAGGTAACAGTATTTGACCTGATTTGTATTCAAATTAGAAACCAGAGTTCCTTCAAATCTGCAAATGCTTTCTAATTTCATCCTCGAGGCATTTGAAAATAAGATAGGCAATGAAAGAGGTTGCCCTTTATGAGATTTCCGGCATTCTGTGGTGTTTTTTAACTTAATTTCCAAAGAAATATTACTTTATTCCTTAAGTCTGTCATCCTGCTAAATTTAGAAGAGTAATTAATTGTTTAGGAAACTTTGTAACCATGTGTTTTCTTCAGGGGTAAAACAGTACAGAAAGAGGGACGAATGAGCTATGCAGATTTTGTTTGGTTTTTGATCTCTGAGGAAGACAAAAGGAACCCCACCAGGTATGACTTCTAAGTTTCCTTTGCCCAGATGTTAAACAAATGAACAAAATTTGAAAAGTGTATGATGAATATCTAGTGAATGCCAGGTTAACTAGGGGTGCCAGGATGGCTTAGACTTAGTCTCTGCCCTCAGACTGAGTCCACAGTCACAGTGTATCAAGAGAAGTGCTCTTACCCCCAGAAACAAAGGTGAAGTGACATGTGAGCTGTCTCTGAAGAATAGCAAGCATTTATATGAAATATGGGAATAGATAACTGTGAATTTTAGTTGTTTCATGATCTTCCTGGTTCAGTAGTAAACTGGAGAACATGCCCTCACTCTGCCAGTTAGAATCATCTCTCCATTTCTTTCGCATACCTTGATTGGTAGCTGTGATTTATGTACCTGTTTCTTAGACATCTGTAACACTGTGTTACACAAGCTAGGAATAAAACGAAAAAAAAAAGAGGGATGCAAAAATCTATGTCCCTTTCTTTTTATACATATCTTGTGTAACACAGCACCCTGAACATAGCTTATGCTCAGGACCAAGGGTGGGGGAGCCTATAGTCCCTGATGCTGCTTGCTAGCATCACTGACTCGGCTATCTGCATATTAGTTCAAAAAGTTATCTAAATGTTAGATATATGGTTTGGAAATCACTGAAACAGAAATGAAATTAATTTATTTCATGGGCAGCATGAATATTAAAGAACTTTGTGTCCATTTCAAAGATAGTAATTTATTATTCATTATAGACAGAAAACATGGATAAAGCAGAAGAAAATAAATTTTAATAATAGTTTTAATACTAATAATTACCACTCAGAAAAAGACACCATTAAAAGTTGGAATGTGTTGTACAGTCTTTTTCATATAAACTTTTATATACTCTTTGGGTATGTAGATTAATTTATTCTCCTAAATATCCCCTAGTAGTTTTAGCTAAACAGTTGTAATAATCCACTATGCATGCATGAGTGCTAAGTCACTTTAGTCATGTCTGACTGTGTGACTCCATGGACTGTAGCCTTCCAGGCTCCTCTGTCCATGGGATTCTCCAGCTAAGGATCCTGGAGTGGGTTGCGTGCCCTCCTCCAGGGGATCTTCCCCACCCAGGGATCAAACCCAACCCACATCTCCTGCATTGTCAGGCACATTCTTTACCACGAATGCCTCCTGGGAAGCCCAACAGCCACTATACTTTTCCTTAAAATAAATTCCCCAGAAAAGGAATCGCTAAATTAAAGGGCATAGATTTATATTATAGATATTATAAAAACTATTAAATTTATTTTCAGAATGTATTTTCATTTTATACTTTCATCAACAGAGTATTGAGTGTATTTCCTATAACACTTATTCACACTAAATATCTTCCTCTTTAAGAATCTTTCCCATTTGATAAGTAATAAATTCAGCGCTATCTTACATTGCATTTCTTTCATTACTAGAGAGGCGGAAGTTTTTTCATACATTTTTGGCCATTTTATTTCATCTAAGGTGACTTGCCTTTTTGTGTCTTTTGCTCATTTCTGCTGGATTAATTTTTTTAGTTTATTGTTTTATCACAAATACACATTAAATATTAAAAACTTTAAATATATACATTCAGAAACCTTAATATAAAATTTATCCGTAATTCTTTGACCCATAGCTAACATTTTGGTATGGTCCTCCAGCCTCATCCTCATCCCCCTCCCTTCTCTTCCTTTGCCTCCTCCTTTCACCCTACTCCTCCTCTCTCTGCACCAAATGACATAGTATACTAAATGGCATCATATTATGCAATTTTGTGACACATTTCTTCACATAACAGTTTATTTCTATGCCAGTAAGTGTGCTTGTTTATATTATTAATCCATTTTTTGAATGCTTCAGTTCAGTTCAGTCGCTCAGTCATGTCCGACTCTTTGCGACCCCATGGACTGCAGCACACCAGGCTTCCCTGTCCATCAGCAACTCGCAGAGTTTACTCAACGTTGTGTCCATTGAGTCGGTGATGCCATCCAACCATCTCATCCTCTGTCATCCCCTTCTCCTCCCGCCTTCAATCTTTCCTAGCATCAGGGTCTTTTCCAATGAGTCAGTTCTTCACATCAGGTGGCCAAAGTACTGGAGTTTCAGCTTCAGCATCAGTCCTTCCAATGAATATTCAGGACTGATTTCCTTTAGGATTGACAGGTTGGATCTCATTGCAGTCCAGGGGACTCTTGAAGAGTCTTCTCCAACACCACAGTTTGAAAGCATCGATTCTTCAGCACTCAGCTTTCTTTATAGTCCAACTCTCACATCCATACATGACTACTGGGAAAACCTTAGGTGGTTTTAATTATCTAAATCCTCAGTTCTTTGAAAGCTGTGCATTTTTCTGTTTCTTGCCTTTGGGATGTTCTTAATTAACCCTCTTAATCTTTTACCTTTCATATTTACTTAGTTATAAAAAAAGCTTTCCTCAATACTTCCCATCTTTTCCTTCTGTTATTCCATAGAAACAAATGACATAAATGATAGAAATTATAGATAAGTGATAGAAATTATAATAAAGAAGCTTTATTAACAAACATGAATATATACTTGTTTGCCTTCTATCAGCTTCTTTAAAAATCATAAATTTCATACAATAATAATTAGAACACTGTATTATTGGATTTGTAATATAGAGAGATAATAGCACAAAAAAGAGGGATGAGGCAATTGAGTTATATAGGAGTAACACTTCAGTATCTCACAGGAATTAAGTATCAGTTTGAAGTAATTCTAAGTTGAAATGTATATGGTAAGCCCTAGAGGAACCAGAAGGAAACTAACTCAAAATTACATAGTAAAAAAAATTGTTAAAAGAGTTAAAGTGTTCCGCTTAGAAAATACTCACTTAAATGTAAAAGAAAGCAATAAAGGAAGAATAGAGGAAAAACTCCAAGACACTTAAAAAACAAAAATTAAAATGGCAGACATAAGTCCAACTATAACAGTAATAACATTAAATGTGAATGGAATAATCATTCCGTCAAAGCAGAGATTTTCAGGCTGGATCAAAAAAAAACATCTTTTGGATACAATTCTTTACTGTTTATATGAGACACATACTAAGTTTAAAGATACAAGAGGGATAACAAAGGAGGAGGAAGGATCAAGATATGTAATGCAAACAACAACCATAAGAAACCTGGAGTGGCTATATAAATATCAGAGGACTTAGAGTTCAGTACAAAAAGTGTTACTAGAGACAGCAGGACATTCTGTTTCATAAAGGGGTCAATCCAACAGAAAGACATTATAATTAAAAACATATATGCAACTAACAACACAGAGCCCTAAAAATACATGAAACAAAACTAACAGAATTGCAAAGAGAAATAAATAATTCAACAATAGTATTTGGAGACTTCAGTACCCCCACTTTCAGTGATGGAAAAACATCCAGGAAGATCAACAAGGAAATAAAAGTCATAAACAACACTATAAACAAAATTAGAAATCAGTTGTACCTAATATATCTATAGAATGTTCCAACTAGGAACAGTGGAATATATATTCTTCCCAAGTACACATAGAACATTCTCCAGGATAGAATATGTGGGAGGCCATAAAATAGCCTTAAAAAATATAAAAAGTGAAATTATACAAATTATGTTATCTGACCTCAATGGAATAAAATTAACAGAAAGAAATTTGAGGCTCCACAAATATGCAAAAATTTTAATAACACAGTTTAAGTAACCAGTGGATCAAAAAAGAATACCTAGACCCGGGTTCGATCCCTGGGTTGGGAAGATCCCCTGGAGAAGGAAATGGCAATCCACTCCAGGGCTATTGCCTGCCTGGAAAATCCCATGGACAGAGGTAGGCTACAGCCCATGGGGTCGCAAAGAGTCGGACGTGACTGAGCGACTTCACTTTCACTTTCAAAGGAAATTAGAAACTCATTTGAAATGAATGAAAATGAAAGAACAACATATTAAAACTTTAAATGAATAAAAAGCAAAACATACCAAAATATGTAGGATGAAGCTGTAAATCCATCTACTGAAAAAGAAATGTCTTAAATCAATAACCTAACCTTCCACTTTAAGACACTGGGGAAAAAACAGCAAATGAAGCACAGCAAACAGAAGAAAAGAATAAAGATTAGAAGTGGTAAATGAGAGAACAGGAAAACAATAGAGAAAATCAATGGAGCCAAAAGTCAATTATTTTGAAAATATTAGTAATCTTGATAAGGCTTTAGCTGTACTGATCCCCTTTATGGGTCACAGCTTTATTGCGGTAAACGGGCTTGCATAATTCAATGAAGCTATAAGCCATACTCTGCAAGGCCACCCAAGATGGATGGTCACAGTGAAGAGTTCTGACAAAATGTGGTGCCCTGGAGGAGGGAATGGCAAACCACTCCAGTGCCTGCCATGAGCACCCCATGAGCAGTATGAAAAAGCAAAAAGATATGACACCGGAAGATGAACCCCCCAGGTCAGAAGGTGTCCAGTGTGCTACTGAGGAAGACCGGAGGGCAATTACAAATAGCTCCAGAAAGAATGAAGCAACTGGACCAAAGTGGAAACAATGCTCAGTTGTGGATGTGACTGGTAGTAAAAGTAAAGTCCAGTCCTGTAAAGAACAATATTGCATAAACCTGGAATCACGTGAATCAAGGGAAATTGGACGTGGTCAAATAGGAGATGGCAAGACTTAACACTGACATTGTAGGAATCAGGGAACTAAAATGGATAGTAATGGGAGAATTTAATTCAGATGGTCACTATATCTATTATTGTGGGCAAGAATCCCTTAGAAGAAATGCAGTAGCCCTCATAGTCAACAAAAGAGCCCAAAATGCAGTACTTGGATACATTTTCAAAAATGACAGGATGATCTTGGTTTATTTCCAATAATTATATAATTTATTATTATATAGCTTATAATTTATACAACATCACAGTAATCCAAGTCAATGCCCCAACCACTAATCCTGAATAAGCTGAAGTTGGCCAGTTAAATGAAGACCTACAAGACTTTCTAGAACTAACACCAAAAAAAGATGTCCTTTTCATCATAGGAGATTGGAATGCAAAAGTAGTAAGTTAAGAGATACCTGGAGTAATTGGCAAGTTGGGCCTTGGAGTACAAAATGAAGCAGAGCAAAGACTAACAGGATTTTGTCAAGAGAACACATTGGTCATAACAAACACCCTTTTACAGCAAAGCAAAAGACATCTCCACACATGAACATCATCAAATGATCAATACCAGAATCAGATTGATTTTATTCTCTGCAGTTGAAGATGTAGAAGCTCTCTACAGTCAGCAAAAACAAGACCTGGGAGCTGATTGTAGCTCAGGTCCTTATTGTAAAATTGAGGCTTAAATTGAAGAAAGTAGGGAAAACCAATAGGCCATTCAGGTATGACCCAAGTCAAATCCCTTATGATTATACAGTCAAGGTGACGAACAGATTCAAGGGATTATATCTTGTAGACAGAGAACCTGAAGAACTGTGTACAGAGATTCGTAACATTGTACAGGAGGCAGTGACCAAAACCATCCCAAAGAAAAAGAAATTCAGGAAGGCATAGCTGAGGAAACAGAACCGAAAGGCAAAGGAGCAAGGAAAAGATGTACCCAACTGAATGCAGAGTTCCAGAGAATAAATAGCAAGGAGAGAGAAGAAAGCCTTCTTAAGTGAACAGTGGAAAGAAATAGAGGAAAACAGTAGAATGGAAAAGACTAGAGATCTCTTCAAGAAAACTGGAGATATCAAGGAAACATTTCATGCAAGGATGGGCACATAAAGGACAGAAACAGTAAGGACCTAATAGAAGCAGAAGAAATTAAGAGGTGGCAAGAATACATACAAGAACTATACAAGAAAGGTCTTAATTACTCAGATAACCACAGTGGTATGGTCACTCACCTAGAGCCAGATATCCAGGAGTTTGAAGTCAGGTGGGCCTTAGGAAGCATTACTATGAACAAAGCTAGTGGAGAATGAAATAAACCACTTAAAATCATAAAAGACGGTGCTGTTAAAGTGCTGAATTCAGTATGTCAGCAAACTTGGAAAACTAAGCAATGGCCACAGGATTGAAAAAAGTCAGTTTTCATTCCAATCCCAAAGAAGGGAAACACCAAAGAATGTTCCAACTACCATACAATTACGCTCATTTCACATGCTAGTAAGGTTATACTCAAAATCCTTCAAGCTAGGTTTTAGCAGTTTGTGAATCTAGAACTTCCAGATATACAAGCTGGATTTAGAAAAGGCAGAGGAACCATATATAGATCAAATTGCCAACATTCACTGGATCATAGAGAAAGGAAGGGAATTCCAGAAAAGCATCTGCTTTGTTGACTACGCTAAAGCCTTTGACTGTGTGAATCACAACAACCTGTGGAAAATTCTTAAATAGAAGGGAATACCAGACCACCTTACCTGTCTCCTGAAAAACCTGTATGCAGGTCAAGAAGCAACAGAACTAGATATGGAACAACAGACTGGTTCAGAATTGGAAAAAGAGTACATCAAGGCTGTACATTGTCACCCTGCTTATTTAACTTCTGTGCAGAGCACATCATGCAAAATTCCAGGCTGGATGTTACAAGCTGGAAGCAACATTGCCAGGAGAAATATCAACAACCTCAGACATGCAGATGATAGCACTCTAACGGCAGATAGCAAAGAGGAACTAAAAAGCCTCTTAGTGAAGGTAAAAGAGGAGAATGAAAAAGCTAGCTTAAAACTCAACTTAAAAAAAATCATGGCATCCAGTCCCATCATTTCATGGCAAATAGAAGGGGGGAAAGTGGAAACAGTGACAGGCTTTACTTTCTTGGGCTCCAAAAATCACTGCAGATGGTGAATGTAACCATGAAATTAAAAGAAACTTACTCCTTGGAAGGAAAGCTATGACAAACCTAGACAACATATTAGATAGCAGAGACATCACTTTGCTGACGAATGTCTGTGTAGTCACAGCTATGGTTTTTCCAGTAGTCATGTATGGATGTGAGAGTTGGACCATAAAGGAGGCTGAGTGCCAAAAAATTGATACTTTTGAACTGTGGTGTTGGAGAATACTCTTGAGAGTCCCTTGGACTGCAGGGAGATCAAACCAGTCAATCCTAAAGGAAGAATTCAACCCTGAATATTCATTGGAAGGACTGAAGCTGAAGCTCCAATACTTTAGCCACCTGATGCAAGGAGCCAATTCATTGGAAAAGACCCTGATGCTGGAAAGATTGAAAGCAAAAGGAGAAAGGGATGGCAGAGGATGAGATGGTTAGATAGCATCACTGACTCAATAGACATGACTTTGAGCAAACTTTGGGAAATAGTGGAGGGCAGGGGAGCCTGGCATGCTTAAGTACAGAGGGTCACAAAGAGTTGAACACAACTTAGCTACTGAACGACAACAAATACTGATCAACAGAAAAGAAAAGGAACATACAAATTACTAAGGTCAGAATTAAGAGAGAACATGACTACTGACCATACATGAATGAAAAGGATTATAGTATATGTATTATATATAACAACTTGATACTATCAAATTAACAGACAAAATGAACAAATTCCTAGAAAGACACAAACTACTTAACTGTTTCAAGAAGAAATTAAAAATCTGAATAGGAAAAACAATCCTAGACTGATCTGGCTTCACTAAAGGATGCTACTAAACTAATAACAATTTTTTACAATCTCTTTGAAAAAACAAAAGCAGAAAGAACACTTCCAAATTAATTTTATAAGGCCAGTATTACCCAGATACCAAAACCAGACAACATATTAACAAGAAAACTGTAAATGACTATCCTTTATAAATACAGATACAAAAATACTCAACAAAATTAGGAAAATTAATCTAGCAAAATATGAAAAATATTGTATATCATAACCAAGACTTTTCCCAAAAATGCAAGTTTAGTTTACCTTGTAAAAATCTATCTATCTATCATATTAATACAACAAAGGATAAAAACCATATGCTCATCCTAACAGTCTCAGAAAAAGCACTTGAAAAAGCCTAACACTGCTTCATGGTTAGAAAAAAAAAGGTTAAAAATGGATGGGAATTTCCTTGACCTGATAAAGCTTATCTATGAAAAACCCACAGCTAACGACTAATTAATGGTGCAAGTTGAATGCTATTTTCCTAAGATCAGGAAAAAGACAAAGCTGTATGCTCTGTTCAACACTGGATCCTAAGCACAATTATCAGGCAAGAAAATGAAATAAAAAGCATCCAAATTGGAAAGGAAGAAGGAAAACTGTTTAAATATGATACTGTGTATAGGAAATCCTAAGAAATCAACCAAGAAACTATTAGAACTTAGTAAAGGTTACTTTCAATTTACAAAACTGGTTTATAAGATTGATATATAATATCAATTTATAAAAATCTGTTTCTGTGCATGAACAATGAAAACCCCAAAACTGAAACTGAGATAGTAATTCCATTTATAATAGCAGCAGGACTTCGCTGCTGATCCAGTGGTTAATAATCTGCCTGCCAGTGCAGAGGACACAGGTTCATTCCCTGTTCTAGAAAGATCCCATATGCTGTAGAGCAATAAAACCTGTGTGCCACAACTACTGAGCCGGAACACCTAGAGTCTGAAGAAGCCACCACAATGAGAAGCTCCTGCACTGCAATGGAGAGTAGCCCCTGCTCACCGCAACTAGAGAAAGTCCACACGTGGCAACGAAAACCCAGAGCAGCCAAAAGTAAATAAAAATAAATAGCAACAAACAGAATAGAGTATCTAGGAATAAATTTAACAAAAGAAGTATAAAACTTATACTGTGAGAATTATAACATGTTGTTGAAAGAAACTAAGGAATATCTAAATGAAACAAAGATATTCCGTGTTCATGGATCAGAAGGTTTAATATTAGCATGCAGTATTCCCCAAACTGATCTGTAGATTCAAAATCTCAGCTACTTTTTGTTGTTGCAATAAGAGAAAAACTGAATCTTGAATTCATATGAAAATATGAAATGATCAGGATCAGGGTAACCAAAACTATCTTGAAAAAGAATAAAATTATAGGATTTATACTTTCTGATTTCGAAATATACAAGGCTGAGGTAAAGACCATGTAATACTAGCATAAAGATAAACAAACATAAATTGAATTAAATTAGAAGTCCAGAAATAAATCCTTACATTTATGGTAATTGATTTTCAACAAGGATGTTAAGACACAATTCATTGGGGGAGAGGAAATCTCAACTCTTCTTTTAAAAGAATACAAAGTATATTCTCTGATCATAATGGAATTAATGTAAAAATCAATAAGAGAAAGATGACTGGAAATTAAACACACAATGCTAAGTAATCCTTGGGTCCAAAAGCATGTATCAAGAGAAACATATATTCAAAAGGTAAAGGGGTACTATGAATAACATACACACACATAAATGTGGTGACTTAAATGGACCAATTCATTAAAGTCACAAATTATCAAAAGTTGTCCAAGAAGAAATATATAATCCAAATAGTTTTATGTCTATTAAAGACAACTGAATTCATAGTTTAAAACTTTCTGAAAAAGACAACTCAACTCAGATAATTTTACTATTGCATTCTTCCAAACAACTGAAGAAAAAATATCAAATTCTGCCCTACTTCTTTCAGAAAATAGAAAAGGAGGGAACTCCTTATGAAACGAGCATTACCTAGATATGAAAACCAACAAAATCATTAACAGGATACTAGCAAGTCAGAGCTCAACTTCTCAACCTCTCAGACCCCTCTTCCAAAATCAGCTGATGCCCTACAGGAAAGATAGTCCCAAATGCTAGGCTCCTCCTTTCTAGATTTCCTTCTACATCTGGACACCATAATTCTTCACTGCCCAGTTAATAGTTTGGTGCTTTTAAGAAGGAATTTTACTCCAGATTTTCTCAGAGAGATGGTTAATCCAGACAGTTACTTCATCATTACCAGAACTAGACCCCTTCAGATCAACTTTTCATATCTTGAGATACGTAACTGGATCTTTATTTATAGAAATATTGCCAAAAGAGGTTTTTAAGTCAAAAGCTTTCTTTCATTCCCCTTTTCTGCCTTGTATGTTGCCTTTCTTCTACCTAACAGTTCAGATATTGTTGAAGCTTTATTCTTAGCCATGTAACAAGTGTTTCATATGTAATGGCTTCTGCAGTTGAGAAAACAAACACTCTGAGAGGTTGCAGACCTAGTAAGTGACCTAGCTTGGATTAAAGTCCAGGTCTATATCACTCTAGATTCTGGACTATTTACCTGTATAAGGTCTGGCCTATCATATGAGACAGCACATTTGCCTATCTTCTTACCAACTAGGCTATGGAATCCCTGAAAGAGTGTTCTCTTGGTGTTCTGAAATTCCTTATTGTTTAACAGATTCAAGATTAAGCATTGGCCTAATTTGTTTTCTTGGTTCCTACTGGCACTTACTTTGCCCCCAGTGTATTTGTTCTCAGTGTTTCACATTATCTTACAAAAGCAGAGTGTGATCAGAAAACAGTTGAACCTCACTGTTTTAAAGTAATGAAGAAGAGATCTATACATCAAACTCTTATTTAAAATATAGTAGGCAACACTGTATAGAAATCAGATTTGTGGCTTACAAATGACATGGGTAGGAAAAAAAATGTATTTTATGAAAGAAGTAATATACTCTCTAAAGTGCAATGAGTGCTGTGTAAAATACTATTTAGAAAATTGTGATCTTGAGTCTTTCCTGTGCCTGGCTCTGTCAGGGTTGGATATGGAAAGTGTCTTTGGATAGATTATTTTTTGTGGACAGGCTCTTGCAACCAAAGACATACTCTTTTGGTATGCCTTTAACCACCCTTCTGATCTGGCTATTTGTCACATTCTGCCTTCTCCCTTGGCCTTCTGATTAGGTATCCTCATTCATCTTTATGTCTGAAGACACTAGGCCAGTGCCTTTGAAGGTAATAGGTGTTAAATTATGTATATTGAATATACAAAGGAATATACATTTAGTTATTCCCTAAGTAATCATGAAGCTCCCCATAACTTGCTTCATCAGTAGCATATAAGAATTTATACCAATGATAAGACATCTCTAGTTCAGAACTTAATTTCATCAGCCTGAGGACAAGCCAAAAGCTAATCTTGTTTATGTCTAAAATTCTACAATCTTTAATGAATATAATGATGCTTTAAAACCAAAAATTGGTGGCAAATATACAAAAAATTTAACACTGATTCTTTCTGGGTAGTTATTCCTTTTGTTTTCCTGTTTTCCAATTTTCCTACAATGAATTCCTTCTAGACCTAAGAAAATATTGCCTTTGTTAGAAAGAAAAGAACTAAATCTATATTGGAAAAAATCTTTAGAGAATATCTATAATTTTCAATAAGAAAACTTCCTCTGAACATGTCCTATAAGTGTTAAACCCTCCAGAAGACCCTGTTCTAAACTTTCAGGTACAAATAGCTATCTACTGAGGTATTTATTTTTCCCAGCTCTGATCTTAGAAACATTTTCTCTTTTTGTGCATTGATCCTTTTTATGCTGTCTAATACTCACAAAATTACATCAGATTCATCTATCACATGATATTCTTTCAAATATTTAAAAGCAGCTCTCATGTGACTTTGGCAAATATCAGGGCAGTTTATTTGCCACTTATTTTGTGTCCTAGCTTTGTTTTTCTTTTATGGGCTAGCTTTAGCTTTATTTTTTGTTTGTTTTAATTAATTGTATAACTTTTATTTAAACCAGGAAGACATTTAATTGAACATAAAATTTATCTAAATTAGAAAACAAAGCATTGTATTTTTGGTTTTGCAAATTGATATAGTAGTTTAATAACATCATCTAGATTATAAAGCAAACTCTGAAGTTAACTGCTTTAGCTGAAAAGACTAATCCCTGCTCCTTGTTTGTTTTTTTTCAACACCATGCAATACTGGCATACTTTATACTTATTTCTTGGCATAACATTAAAGATGAGTTTGTAAAACTGTCAGATATAATGAGGTATGATAAAATAGCAACATAGAGCACTTTGAGTCATATACCTCACAATGCTAAATTTCAGTGAACGAGAGGCATTACGTATAATGCTGACTCAGTTATTTTCACTGCCTGCTAGCCTCCAAGAAATAAATCTGTCATCAGGTTCTTTTTAAATTTATTTAGTTTTAATTGAAGGATAATTGCTTTACAATATTTTGTTGGATTCTGCCATACAACATGAATCAGCCATAGGTATACATATGTCCCCTCCCTCATGAACCACCCTCCCACTTTCCACTCCATCCCACCCCACTATGTTGTCACAGATCACTGGTTTAAGCTCCCTAAACCATACAGCAAATTCCACTGGCTATCTATTTTACATGTGGTAGTATGTATGTTGTCCTGCTACTCTCTCCATTCATTACACATCCTCCTTCCCCACCCCTGTGTCCACAAGTCAGTTTTCTATGTCTGCATCTGCACTGCTGCCTTACAAATAGGTTCATCAGTACAATCTTTCTAGATTCGATATATATGTGTTAATATACAATATTTTATCTTTCTGACTTTTACTTCACTCTGTATAATAAATAGGCTCTAGGTTCATCCACCTCATTAGAAGTGACTCAAACATGTTCCTTTTTATGGCTGAGTAATATTTCAAGGAAAGTTATGACCAACCTAGGTAGCATATTAAAAAGCAGAGACATTACTTTGCCAACAAAGGTCCGTCTAGTCAAGACTATGGTTTTTCCAGTGGTCATGTACAGATGTGATAGTTGGACTGTGAAGAAAGCTGAGCGCCGAAGAATTGATGCTTTTGAACTGTGGTGTTGGAGAAGATTCTTGAGAGTCCCTTGGACTGCAAGGAGATCCAACGAGTCCATCCTAAAGGAGACCAGTCCTGGGTGTTCCTTGGAAGGACTGATGCTGAAGCTGAAACTCCAATACTTTAGCCACCTCATGCGAAGAGTTGACTCACTGGAAAAGACTCTGATGCTGGGAGGGATTGGGGGCAGGAGGAGAACGGGACGACAGAGAATGAGATGGTTGGCTGGCATCACCGACTCGATGCACGTGAGTTAGGGTGAACTCCGGGAGTTGTTGATGGACAGGGAGGCCTGGCAGGCTGCAATTCATGGGGTCGCAAAGAGTCAGACATGACTGAGCGACTGAACTGAACTGAATTGAATATTTCATTATATATATGTACCACAGCTTCTTTATCCATTCATCTGTCAGTGAATTCATCTTAACCTTATTAATTATATAGACTCTTTAACTTAGTTCTTGTGATTGTGGTTTTCGTTCTGGAGGCTGTGGAATTGTAGTTCTTGCTGCTTCTGTCTGCCCTCTGATGAATGAGATGAGGCTTATGCAAGCTTCCTGATAAATTCCAGAAAAACATCTACTTCTGCTTCACTGACTACGCTAAAGCCTTTGACTGTGTAGATCACAACAAACTGTGGAAGATTCCTAAAGAAATGGGAATACCAGACCACCTTACCTGTCTCCTCAGAAACCTGTGTGCAGGTCAAGAAGGGACAGTTAGAACCAGACATGGAAAAACAGACTGGTTCGAAATTGGGAAAAGAGTATGGTCAAGGCTGTATATTGTCATTCTGCTTATTTAAGTTCTGTGCAGAGTACATCATGCGAAATGCTGGGCCAGCTGACTCACAAGGTGGAATCAAGATTACCGGGAGAAATATCAACAACCTCAGATATGCAGATGATAGTACTATAATGGCAGAAAGCAAAGAGAAACTAAAGAGCCTCTTGGTGAGGGTGAAGGAGGAGAGTAAAAAAGGTAGCTTAAAATTCAGCATTCAAAAAACTAAGATCATCGCATCTGGTCCCATCACTTCATGGCAGAAAGTGGAAACAGTGACAGACTTTATTTTCTTGGGCTCCAGAATCACTGTGGATGGTGACTGCAGCCATGAAATTAAGACATTTCTTCCTTGGAAGGAAAGCTATGATAAACCTAGACGGCTTATTAAAAAACAAAGACATTGCTTTGCCAACAAAGGTCCGTATGGTCAAAGCTATGGTTTTTCCAGTAGTCATGCACGGATGTGAGAGTTGGACTGTAAAGGAGGCTGAGTGCCGAAGAATTGATGCTGTGGTTTTGGAGAAGATTCTTGAGAGTCCCTTGGACTGTAGGGAGATCAAACCAGTCAATCATAAAGGAAGTCAACCCTGGATATTCACTGGAAGGACTGATAGTGAAGCTGAAGCTCCAGTACTTTGGCCACTTGATGCAAAGAGCAGACTCATTGGAAAAGACCCTGATGCTGGGAAAGATTGAGGGCAGGAGGAGAAAGGGGCCACAAAGGATGAGATGGTTGAATGGCATCACTTACTCAAAGGACATGACTTTGAGCAAACTCTGAGAGATAGTGAAGGACAGGGGAGCCTGGTGTGCTGCAGTCCATGGGGTCGCAAAGAGTCAGACATAACTTAGCAACTGAAGAACAACTTAGTTCTTAACTGAAAATGCAACTAGCTTTAGTTTATATTTCTCAGTAAAATGAGTTGCCTTTCACTAAAGTCCTATTAGATAATTGCCAAAATCAAGAATTACTTCCTTCCTATTATCCTAATTTTTATTATCCTAAGATAAGAACAAAGAAATTTCAAGAGGCCTCAGAGAGCAGTCAAAGGACAGTCTACTGATTCTATTTGTACTATTCAAAACATTATTACTTTAAAAAGCAATGATACAGTGGTATAAGAGCCACATATTACCACATTTATTGTAGCCTTCTGCTCAGGAGGTCTGTCTCCTCAAGGTTTTTCTCACAATCAGGAAATGTTTCAAGGTGGGACAGTATTAAAACTCTGCAAGTAGATGTAATATGATTGGAATTCACCACAGCCAAACTCTTGTACCTCATGTTTTGAGATCCAATGAATGTTTCCTGTGTTCTTTGATGGTAATATTAAACATCATGCTGGTACACTTTTTAAAATAGATTTCTGAAAAGAATTTTGCAAATATTACATGTTTAGTTTGTTTCAGTAATGTAAAATTTATCTTTCAGAATAAAGGTGCATTACGAATCTTAGTATGGTGTACTTGAAAACTATTAATAGTCACAACGTATTTATTTTTACCTTTCTATTCTCAAAAGAGATTTTTTTTAAGCCAGTAAGTATATGGTTTCTCAATATAGCTTAAAGCCTACAAATGGTAATTTATCCAAGAGTCTCTTAGAACCTTCTCTTGAGAAGCTTTACTTTACCATGAATCACTGGCTCTTCATAGAAAAATACTGTTCTCTATTACCATTTAATGCTATTATTTTCTTATTATATGTTGTCAGTAACATGGCTATACTTGCTACTAAAAGTGGCATTGCTGAATGATGAAATGGTCATAGCAGAGTGTGGATAAGTTTTTGAATGAAGATAGCAACATAACCACATATAGTAATTTTAATCCCTCTTGATATTCCATTGAAATGACAATACAGATATTTTTATAAGGAAAAAAGAGAAAATAATAATGAAGATTTGGAAACCAGAAAGTAAATAAATTTAGCAGACTACCTGAAACCTGCGCCACCACAGGAAAAGACAAAGAGGCAATCAGATATATCACAAAAACCTCCAAACATTCAGGACTTGAGGGGGTACCAGGAATGCTGGAAATAGGAGAGGGATAATGGTTGGATGGCATCACCAACTCAATGGACATGAGTTTGAGTAAACTCCAGGAGTTGGCGATGGACAGGGAGGCCTGGCAGGCTGCAGTCCACGGGGTCACAAAGAGTTGAACACCACTGAGCAACTGAACTGAACTGAACGATAAAACCAAAAATCCAGAGAGTTTATAGAAAGCTTGTTAAAGAAACAGCTAACCTCCAGATCATCTCCTCTGCCTAGGTAGGAAATTGGTGCCTTATTCCCTGGAGGGTATAGAGAGCTTCTGGACCGGGGAACACTGGGCACAGCTGAAGGTAGGGCTGCCATACTGAAAACAGATGAGTGTATGCATACTGAAAATAAGATGTCCAGTCTTCATTCCTCTCTGAACCTTAATCCTGGCAGCCTGTCCTAAACCTCTAGGCAGAAGACCAAAAGATGCTTTTCTGGAGAATCTGGCAGCCCAAGAATAAAAGACCTGAAAATTTGACATTAGCTCATCTCCAAGGAAAGAAACCAGCCAGATGATTTTACAGTAAAGTTCAACGTCAACAAACCCATAAGCCAGAACTTCCCGTCAGCTTTTTAACATCTACTCTTAAATAGGAGCAGAGAACAAAGAATCACTAAATACCTAAGTAAAACTTCTTACTTAAAAGATAGAAACCAAATAGAAGTGGAGGAAAGTAACTTGGATGAAACAGAATTCAGGGAGAAGAAACTTTCAGCAAAAACAACAAATACAGTTATTAGTATCCTCAGAGATAAGAGAAGAAATTAAACTCATAGAACAGAATGGTACTTTTTAATAAAAGGAACATTCATGGAACCAAAACAGAACTCTGGAAAATCAAAATTATGATAACAGGAAGAAAAAAAATGATTTTCAGAAGATAAAGCTAGATAAACCTCAAAAAAAAACTGGAAATTGAATTAATATAGAGACAAATATGAAAATTAGAGAACTAATCTAAGAAGTCCAACATAACTGGAAATTGAAATATAATACAAGATTTACATGGTAATTTTAAAATTTAGCCATAAAAGAGTGATGTCAGCAAGATGGTGAGATATGCATTTCGATTGCTCATCCCCTAGCAGAAACACCCATATAAACAACTATCCATGAACAAAAATACATTCACAAGAGCTAAGAATTCCAGGTCAGCACCAAAAGACCCAGCCTTTGAGCCCACCTCAGCACCAGGTCAACCCCTCTGGCCCCAGGCTCCAGACTCACCCCTGTATTAAGAGTTCTTGGCTCACCTCAGCACCAGGCCAGCCCCTGAAATCCCAGATTCCAGGTAGGATATTACGGACCCATCCTCCAGACTCACGCAGGACCAAGCCATTTCCTATGGTCCCAGACTCATCCCAGTCCCAAACCAATCCTGGAAACCCAGGTTCCAACAAACACCAGTGGACGTCAACACTGGCCAGACCCAGGATCTGGCCTTGCAGATTGAAGTTTCAGTACCACAGGGACCAAGTAACATCCCAGCACTAGGCTAGTCCCTACAGAATCAGGCTCAAGACCCCTTATTACTGGGTCAGCCCATATGGACCCAGGCACAGGCCCACTCACCTACAGACCCAGGCACTTGTGCAGCCTACCCAAGTACTCCAGCAGCAAACCTGCCCACAGACCCCACCAGAAAACTTGTCTAGAATCTCTGAACAGGCAGACTGGTGAAAGGCTTTCCCTGCCAAAGGCAGTCTGTAAAAACCGAAATAAATGCCTACTTCTTAGATACAGTAACAGCAATTCAATGCAACAAGAGTTACAAATAGTCAGGAAAGCATGAAATAGTCAAAGCAACAAAATAAAACACCAATAACTGGCCCTAAAGAAAGTGAGATCCATGAATTGGCTGAATTCAAAAGAATTCTTTGAATTCAAAGAATTCAAAATAATCATCTTAAAGAATCTCAGTGAGCTATGAAAGAACACAGATAAAGCAACTAAGCAAATATCAGGTAAACAATACATGAAGAAAATACCTCTTTGTTCATCAAAGAGACAGAAACCATAAAAATAAACCAAATGGAAATTCTAAAACCAAAGAACAAAATTACTGTACTGAAAAAGTGTATAGAAAGCTTCAACAACAGACCAATCAAATGAAAGAATCAGTGAGCATAAAAACAGGTCAGTTAAAATTACCCAATCAGAGAAAGAATGGAAAAGGGATAAAAAGTCAGGACTTACAGAAGGCCATGAAAATGAACAATATATGCATTATTAGAGTCCCAGAAGGGACAGAGAAAGAGACAAAGGCAGAAAATTTACTCAACTCATTAACTGGGGGATTTTTGCAGAAACTAATGCCTGTGGTGGGCAATTTGTTATGTAAGTCATATTGATATGCCTCCTGTCAGTAACATTTGGGTAACAAAAGACATATGTGTCTGGTCGATAATGTGTTAAAGAAATAATGACAGAAAACTTCACTTATCTGGAGAGGGAAATAGACATCCAGATCCATGTAGCACAAGGAATCTCAAATATAGAAAATATAAAGAGATCTTCACTGTGACACATTATAAACAGATTCTCAAAGACAATTTTGAAATCACCAAGAAAAAACCAACTCATCATATACAAGGGGACCCCTATCAGACTAGCAATGTATTTATTTTTCTTTTTCAGTCCACTTGCAATGTATTTCTTAGTGTACACTTTACAGACAAGAAAGAGTGGCATGATATATTCACATTGCTGAAAGAAAAAAATTTCAACCAAAAATGCTGTACTTGGCAAAGCTGTACTTCGGAAACAAAGGGGGGATAAAGACTTTTCCAGATGAAATCTGTGGGAGTTCATCATCACTAGATCTGCCTTACAGGAAATGCTGAAGAGAGTTATTCAACCGTTCTTTAAAGGATGCCAACTAACATAAAAATAGAATTACAAAGCTCATTGTAAAGATAAGAATATAGTTAAGTTTAGAATATTTTAATATTATAAGGATAAAGTATAAATCACTTTTAACTCTGCTTTAAAAATTAAGACAAAAGTATTTATATAACTATAGTAATTTTGTAGTGAATACACAATATATGAGATATGAATTATTAAAAAAACATAAAATGTGATGGGAGGAAAAGTTAAAACATACAGATTTTGTATGTAGTCAAATTTAAGCTGTTGTCAACTTCAAATAAACTTTTATCACTATAAGATCTTTCATGTAAGATAAGCACAAATAGAAAACCTGTAAAAGATACACAAAAGATAAAGGAATCCAGGTATATCACTACAAAAAAAATCGTCCACTGAAAAAGGAAGACAGGAAGAAAAAGGCAACAGAACTATAAAACATAAACAAGTTAACAAAATGGCAATAGTAAGTCCTTACCGATAAATAATTAAATGGATCAAAATCACCAACCAAAAAACACAGATTGCGAAATGATTAAAAACAAGATTGTACAGGGACTTCCTTGGTGGTCAAGGGGTTAAGAATCAGCCTTCTGATTCAGGAGATGTGAGTTTGATCCCTGGAAACTGAAAGTGAAACTCATTCGGTCATGTCCGACTCCTTGTGACCCCATGGACTGTAGCCCACCAGGTTCCTCTGCCCATGGAATTCTCCAGGCAAGAATACTGGAGTGGGTGGCCATTTCCTTCTCTAGGGGATCTTCCTGACCCAGCGACTGAACTCAGGTCTTCAGCATTGCCAGCAGACTCTTTACCAACTGAGCCACCAAAGAACCCAGGGATCTAAAATACTACATGGCATGGGGCAGCTAAGCCTGCCTGCCACAACAGCTGAGCCCACATGTCTCTACTAGAAAGCCTGAGTGCCACAAACTGCAGAGCCTACATGCCCTGGATTCCACACACCACAACTACAGAGCCCACATCCACAACTCCTAAGTCTGCACACTCTCACGTGCCACAGCTAAGACTTGATGCAGCCAAAAAAGAATAAATAAATATATATATATATATATATATATATATATATATTTAAAAGCCAAGATGGTATGATATGCTGCCTACAAGAGACTCATTTTAGCTTTAAGGACACACATAGCCTAAAAGTTAAGAGATAGGAAAAGATATTCAATGCAAATGGAAACAAAAAGAAAGCTGGATTAGCTACCTTTATGCCAGACAAAAGATTTTAAAATAAAGACTAATAAAAGAGAAAGAAGGGCAGTGCAAAATGATACAGAGATCATTGCAACAGAGGATATAACACTTGTAAATATTTATGCACCTAACATGTAGGAGCCCCTAAATATGTAAAGCAAATATTATCAGACTTAAATGGAGAAACAGTAATAGCTGTTGTTGTCATTCAGTTGCTCAGTTCAGTTCAGTTCAGTCGCTCAGTCATGTCCAAATCTTTGTGACCCCATGGACTGCATCATGCCAGCTTTCCCTGTCCTTCATTATCTCCTGGAGTTTGCTCAAACTCCTATCCGTTGAGTCAGTGATGCCATCCAAACATCTCAGCCTGTGTCACCCCCTACTACTCCTGCCCTCAGTATTTCCCAGCATCAGGGTCTTTTCCAATGAGTCAGCTCTTCCCATCAGGTAGCCAAAGTATTGGAGCTTCAACTTCAGCATCAGTCCCTCCAGTGAGTATTTAGGGTTGATTTATATAAATACTTATATAGCAAGAAATTGGATAACCTCGTTCAGTTCAGTTCAGTCGCTCAGTCATGTTTGACTCTTTGCGACCCCATGAACTGCAGCACGCCAGGCCTCCCTGTCCATCACCAACTCCCGGAGTCCACTCAAACCCTTGTCCATCGAGTCAGTGATGCCATCCAACCATCTCATCCTCTGTCATCCCCTTCTCCTCCTCCCTCAATCTTTCCCAGCATCAGGGTCTTTTCCAATGAGTCAGCTCTTCGTATCAGGTAGCCAAAGTATTGGAGTTTCAGCTTCAACATCAGTCCTTCCAGTGCACACCCAGGACTGCTCTCCTTTAGGATGGACTGGTTGGATCTTCTTGCAGTCCAGGGACTTTCAAGAGTCTTCTCCAACACCACAAACTGAGTTCCAAAGCATCAATTCTTCTGCGCTCAGCTTTCTTTATAGTCCAGCTCTCACATCCATACATGACCACTGGAAATACCATAGTCTTGACTAGACGGACATTTGTTGGCAAAGTAATGTCTCTGCTTTTTAATATGCTGTCTAGTTTGGTCATAACTTTCCTTCCGAGGAGAAAGCGTCTTTTAATTTCATGGCTGCAGTCACCATCTGCAGTGATTTTGGAGCCCAGAAAAATAAAGTCAGCCACTGTTTCCACTGTTTCCCCATCTATTTGCCATGAAGTGATGGGACTGGATGCCATGATCTTCGTTTTCTTAATGTTGAGCTTTAAGCCAACTTTTTCACTCTCCTCTTTCATTTTCATCAAGAGGCTCTTTAGTTCTTCTTCACTTTCTGCCGTAAGGGTGGTGTCATGGATAAATTCCTTGAAACATTCAACCTACCAAGACTGAATCAGGAAATCTGAGTCAGGAAATAGAATCAGTAATCAGAAACAACCCAAGGAAGAAAAGCCCAACACCTAATGATTTTACAGTTGAATTCTGCCAATGAAAGAATGAGTCCAAATTATTCTGAAACTTCTTAAAAAGTGAAGAGGGAATACTCTCAAATTCATTTTATGAAACCAGCATTACCCTTCTACCAAAGTCAGATAAGGAAACTATGAGAGAAGAAAATTATAAGCTAATATTTCTAATAAACATAGATACAGAAATTCTCAATAAAATACTGGCAAACTGAATTCAACAACACATTAAAATGATCATATACCATGATTAAGTGGGGTTTAGGCCACCTCATGTGAAGAGTTAACTCATTGGAAAAGACTGATGCTGGGAGGGATTGGGGGCAGGAAGAAAAGGGGACGACAGAGGATGAGATGGCTGGATGGCATCACCAACTCAATGGACGTGAGTCTGAGTGAACTCCAGGAGTTGGTGATGGATAGGGAGGCCTGGCGTGCTGCAATTCATGGGGTCACAAAGAGTCGGACACGACTGAGCAACTGAACTGATGCCTAGGATGCAAGGATGGTTTGACATGCAAATCTGTAAATGTCATTGCCACATTAAAAGAATAAAGGATAAAAGTTATATGATCAACTCAATAGATACAGAAAAGCATTTGACACAATGGAACAACTTTTCAATTTAAGAGATTTTAAAAGTCTCATCAAATTAGGTGTAGAAGGAATGTACCTCAACATAATAAAGGCTGTGTATGACAAGTCCAAGGCTTCCCACATGGCACTAGTGATAACGAACTCACCTGCCAATGCAGGAGACATAAGAGACGCAGGTTCAATCCCTGGGTTGGGAAGAGCCCCTGGAGGAGGGCATGGCAACCCACTCCAGCATTCTTGCCTGGAGAATCCCATGGATGGAGAACCCTGGCAGGCTACAGTTCATAGGGTAACAAAGAGTTGAAAATGACTGAAGCGACTTAGCACGCACACACACGTGACAAGTCCACAACTAACATCATACTCAGTGGTAAAAAGGTGAAAGCTTTTCCTCAAATATCAAGACAAGGAAGCCCACTCTTGCCACTTTTACTGAAGTAGAAGTCTTAGCCAGAATAATCAGTCAAGAAAAGTAAAGAAGTAGTACCCAGACCAGGGAAAGAGTAAATTTTTTTCTTTGCAAATTGCATAATGTTATATATAAAAAACCCTTAAAGACCACAAAATCTGTTAGAAAAAAATAAATGAATATTGGAAAGTTGCAGTATATTAAATGAACCCACAAAAATTAGCACTTCTGTACACTGACAACAGAGTACTTGAAAAGGGATTTAAGAAAATCTTCCTATGTACAAACAGCATCGAGTGAAATGAAACACATAGGAATACATTTGACCAAGGAAATTGAAGATCTGTATACTGAAATATATAAAATCTTGATGAAAGAATTTAAAGAGGATACAAAAAATGGAAAGATACCCCATCTTAATGATTTGGAAGAATCTTGTTAAAATATCCGTGCTTCCCTCCAGAACTTGAAAGAGAAAAACTTCTGTTTAAAGCCTCATAGTTTGTGTTATAATTTTTAGGGCAGCTCTAGGAAACTGATATGATGGACAGGTCTCAAAATTAAAACAAAACTGATTACTGTGGAACATTCTTAAAGAAATGGGAATCCTATACCACCTATATACCAGTGGTGGTCCAACTCTTTGTGACACCTGCTTCCTGAGAAATCTGTATGCAGGTTAACAAGCAACAGTTAGAACTGGACATGGAACAACAGACTGGTTCCAAATCGGGAAAGGAGTACATCATGGCTGTATATTGTCACCCTGCTTATTTAACTTCTATGCAGAGTACATCATGCAAAATGGTGGGCTGGATGAAGCACAAGCTGGAATCAAGATTGCTGGGAGAAATATCAATAAACTCAGATATGCAGATGACACCACCCTTAGGGCAGAAAGCGAAGAGGAACTAAAGAGCTTCTTGATGAAAGTGAGAGTGAAAAGTAGGCTTAAAACTCACCATTCAGAAAAGTAAGGTCACAGCATCCAGTCCCATCACTTCATGGCAAATAGATGGGGAAACAATGGAAACAGTGACAGACTTTATTTTGGGGGGGGCTCCAAAATCATTGCAGATGGTGGCTGCAGCCATGGAATTAAAAGACATTCACTCCTTGGAAGAAAAACAATGAGCAACATATTAAAAAGCAGAGACATTACTTTGCCAACAAAGGTCCATCTAGTCAAAGCTATGGTTTTTCCAGTAGTCATGTGTGGATGTGAGAGTTGGACTGTAAAAAAGCTAAGCACCAAAGAATTGATGTTTTTGAACTGTGATGTTGGAGAAGACTCTTGAGAGTTCCTTGGACAGCAGGGAGATCCAACCAGTCCATCCTAAAGGAAATCAATCCTGAATATTCACTGGAAGGACTGATGCTGAAGCTGAAACTCCAATTTTGACTTTGGCCACCTGATGCAAAGAGCTGACTCATTGGAAAAGACCCTGATGCTGGGAAAGATTGAAGGCGGGAGGAGAAGGGGACAACAGAGGATAAGATGGTTAGATGGCATCACTGACTCATTGGACATGAGTTTGAGTGAACTCCAGGAGTTGGTGATGGACCTGGAAGCCTGGCATGCTGCAGTCTATGGGGCAGCAAAGAGTCGGACATGACTGAGCAACTGAACTGAACTGATTATGCAAACTTGAAGACCACTCAGCAATAAAAAGTAATAGACTACTGATGCACATAATAAACACAGATGAATCTCAGAATAGTTATGGTGAGTGAAAGAAACCAGATAAAAGAGTGCATACTGTATGGGTTAATGGATATAAAATCCTAACATTGTAACCTAATGTAGTGCAACAGAAAACAGGTGGTTCCTGGGGGTGGGGTGCCAGTAAGCAGGAGGGGACATGGGAAGGGTTAACAAAATGCATGAAGAACATTGTGGGTGGTGATATAGTTGCTGTCTTTAAAAAAAAATTTTTTCCAATTTATTTTTTGGCCACTCAGCATGTGGGATCTTAGTCCCAGACAGGGATCAAATCTGTGCCCCTGCAGTGGAAGCCCAGAGTCTTAACCACTGGGACCTGGTAGCTTTCTTCATTACAGTAGTGGTTTTATTATATATATATACTTATAAATATATTTTTTAATATACTTATATATTTTAATATATATTTAATATTTATAAATATATAAATTTTATATATTATATTTATATATTTATAAATATATATTCATATCTATAAAACAAAACATCAAAATTATATACTCTAAATATGTCCAATTTATTGTAATATAATATATAGCAATAAATTATACCTTAATACATTGCTTAAAATGAAAAAAAGAAATGCTTCTCAAAGTTATCTATAGATGCAATGCAATACTTATCAAAATTCCTATGAAATTTTTCATAAAAATAAAAGAACAATTCTAAAATTCATATGGTCCTAGAAAAGAACACAAAGCCATCTTAAGGAACAAAATAAAACTGGAGGCATCACACTACTTGATTTCAAAATATACTACAAAGCTATAGTAAAACAGCATCATATTGCATAAAAACATACATACACACATACACTAATAGAACAGAATAGAGAAACCAGAAATAAACTTATGCATTTATGGTCGATTGATCCTCAACAAAGGTGCTGAGACCATACATGAGGATGTTGGAAAATAAATAATAAAAAGTATTGAGAAAACTGGTTATGCTTGTGGCAAGTGACATTTTCTGGGCTCTAAAGAAACTCTCAAATAACTGATTTAGAAGCAAATGTAATGGTCTTTTTAACTACAGTAAATTATTACGCTTATTTTTTTCTGACTCCAAGCCCTTGAAAGTACAGGCTTCGATGACTGGCCTCTTAACTTGGGCAAAACATCCTCTGACATAAGTTGTAGCAGTATTTTCTTAGATCAGTCTCCCAAGGCAAGAGAAAGAAAAGCAAAAATAAGTAAAGGGGACCTAATAAAACTTAAAAGCTTTTGCACAGCAAAAGAAGCCATTAACAAAATGAAAAAAACTTACGGAATGGGAGAAAACATTTGCAAATAATGGAATTAACAAGGGGTCAATTTCCAAAATGTATAAACAGTTCATACAACTCAAAAAGTCAAAAAATGGGCAGGTCCAGAAATAAATTCACATCACTCTAGTCAGAATATATTATATATTTAATAACCCATAATGGAAAATACTCTGAAAAATGCATATATCAGACACTTTGCTGTATACCGTAAACTAACACAATATTATAAATCAACTATCAGTTCAGTTTAGTCACTCAGTCATCTCCGACTCCTTGTGACCCCATAAATTGCAGCACGCCAGGCCTCCCTGTCCATCACCAACTCCGGGAGTTCACGCAAACTCACGTCCATCGAGTCCATGATGCCATCCAGCCATCTCATCCTCTGTCATCCCCTTTTCCTCCTGCCCCCAATCCCTCCCAGCATCAGAGTCTTTTCCAATGAGTCAACTCTTTGCATGAGGTGGCCAAAGTACTGGAGTTTCAGCTTTAACATCATACCTTCCAAAGAATACCCAGGACTGATCTTTAAAATGAACTGGTTGGATCTCCTTGCACTCCAAGGGACTCTCAAGAGTCCTCTCCAACACCACAGTTCAAAACCATCAATTCTTCGGCGCTCAGCTTTCTTCACAGTCCAAATCTCACATCCGTACATGACCACTGGAAAAACCATAGCCTTGACTAGACGGACTTTTGGCAAAGTAATGTCTCTGCTTTTTAATATACTATCTAGGTTGGTCATAACTTTTCTTCCAAGGAGTAAGCATCTTTTAATTTCATGGCAGCAATCACCATCTGCAGTGATTTTGGAGAAATAAAGAAAAATAAAGTCTGACACTGTTTCCACTGTTTCCCCATCTATTTCCCATGAAATGATGGGACCAGATGCCATGATCTTTGTTTTCTGAATGTTGAGCTTTAGGCCAATTTTTTCACTCTCCTCTTTCACTTTCATCAAGAGGCTTTTTAGTTCCTCTTCACTTTCTGCCATAAGGGTGGTGTCATCTGCTTATCTGAGGTTATTGAGATTTCTCCTGGCAATCTTGATTCCAGCTTGTGCTTCTTCTAGCCCAGCGTATCTCATGATGTACTTGGCATAGAAGGTAAATAAGCAGGGTGACAATATACAGCCTGGACGTACTCCTTTTCCTATTTGGAACCAGTCTGTTGTTCCATGTCCAGTTCTAACTGTTGCTTCCTGACCTGCATGTAGGTTTCTCAAGAGGCAGGTCAGGTGGTCTGGTATTCCCATCTCTTTCAGAATTTTCCATAGTTTATTGTGATCCACACAGTCAAAGGCTTTGGCAGAGTCAATAAAGCAGAAATAGATGTTTTTCTGGAACTCTCTTGCTTTTTCCATGATCCAGCGGATGTTGGCAATTTGATCTCTGGTTCCTCTGCCTTTTCTAAAGCCAGCTTGAACGTCTGGAAGTTCACGGCTCATGTATTGCTGAAGCCTGGCTTGGAGAATTTTGAGCATTACTTTACTAGTTTGTGAGATGTATGCAATTGTGCGGTAGTCTGAGCATTCTTCGGCATTGCCTTTCTTTGGAATTGGAATGAAAACTGACCTTTTTCAGTCCTGTGGCCACTGCTCAGTTTTCCAAATTTGCTGGCATATTGAGTGCAGCACTTTCACAGCATCATCTTTCAGGATTTGAAATAGCTCAACTGGAATTCCATCACCTCCACTAGCTTTGTTCATAGTGATCCTCTCTAAGGTCCACTTGACTTCCCATTCCAGGATGTCTGGCTCCAGGTGAGTGATCACACCATCTTGCTTATCTGGGTTGTGAAGCTCTTTTTTGTACAGTTCTTCTGTGTATTCTTGCCACCTCTTCTTAATATCTTCTGCTTCTGTTAGGTCCATACCATTTCTGTCCTTTATCGAGCCCATCTTTGCAGGAAATGTTCCCTTGTTATCTCTGATTTTCTTAAAGAGATCTCTAGTCTTTCCCATTCTGTTGTTTTCCTCTGTTTCTTTGCACTGATGGCTGAGGAAGGCTTTCTTATCTCTTCTTGCTATTCTTTGGAACTCTGCATTCAGATGCTTATATCTTTCCTTTTCTCCTTTGCTTTTTGCTTCTTCTTTTCACAGCCATTTTGCATTTTTGCATTTCTTTTCCATGGGGATGGTCTTGATCCCTGTCTCCTGTACAACGTCACGAACCTCCAGCCATAGTTCATCAGGCACTCTATCAGATCTAGGCCCTTAAATCTATTTCTCACTTCCACTGTATAATCAAAAGGGATTTGATTTAGGTCATACCTGAATGGTCTAGTGGTTTTCCCTATTTTCTTCTATTTAAGTCTGAATTTGGCAATAAGGAGTTCATGATCTGAGCCACAGTCAGCTCCCGGTCTTGTTTTTGCTGAATGTAGAGGGCTTCCCCATCTTTGGCTGCAAAGAATATAATCAATCTGAATTTGGTGTTGACCATCTGGTGATGTCCATGTGTAGAGTCTTCTCTTGTGTTGTTGGAAGAGGGTGTTTGCTATGACCAGTGCATTTTCTTGGCAAAACTTTTATTAGTCTTTGCCCTGCTTCATTCCGCATTCCAAGGCCAAATTTGCCTATTACACCAGGTGTTTCTTGACTTCCTACTTTTGCATTCCACTCCCCCATAATGGAAAGGACATCTTTTTGGGATGTTAGTTCTAGAAGGTCTTGTAGGTCTTCATAGAACCGTTCAACTTCAGCTTCTTCAGCGTTGCTGGTTGGGGCATAGGCTTGGATTACCGTGATATTGAATGGTTTGCCTTGGAAATGAACAGAGATGATTCTGTCATTTTTGAGACTGCATGCAAGTACTGCGTTTCAGACTCTTTTGTTGACCATGATGGCTACTCCATTTCTTCTGAGGGATTCTTGCCCACAGTAGTAGATATAATGGTCATCTGAGTTAAATTCACCCATTCCAGTCCATCTTAGTTCGCTGATTCCTAGAATGTCTACGTTCACTCTTGCCATCTCCTGTTTGACCACTTCCAATTTGCCTTGATTCATGGACCTGACATTCCAGGTTCCTATGTAATATTGCTCTTTACAGCATCAGACCTTGCTTCTATCACCAGTCACATGCACAACTGGGTATTGTTTTTGCTTTGGCTCCATCCCTTCATTCTTTCTGGAGTTTTTTCTCTACTGACCTCCAGTAGCATATTGGGCACCTACTGACCTGGGTAGTTCTTCCATATAAAGTCTCTTTGCCTACCTCCCCCCAGGAAAAAAGACTGGCCTCATATCAAATTACCATAGTTGCAATTTGTGTCTTTTCTTTCTTTTTCCTTTTCCATCTCCTTTTTTCCTTCCTTTTTTAGGTATAATTGACCCTGTTCAGTTCAGTTCAGTCGCTCAGTTGTGTCCGACTCTTTGCGACCCCTTGAATCGCAGCACGCCAGGCCTCCCTGTCCATCACCAACTCCCAGAGTTCACCCAGACTCACGTACATCGAGTCAGTGATGCCATCCAGCCATCTCATCCTCTGTCATCCCCTTCTCCTCCTGTCCCCAATCCCTCCCAGCATCAGAGTCTTTTCCAATGAGTCAACTCTTTGCATGAGGTGGCCGAAGTATTGGAGTTTCAGCCTCAGCATCAGTCCTTCCAATGAACACCCAGGACTGATCTCCTCTAGAATGAACTGGTTGGATCTCCTTGAAGTCCAAGGGACTCTCAAGAGTCTTCTCCAACACCACAGTTCAAAAGCATCAATTCTTCGGCGCTCAGCCTCCTTCACAGTCCAACTGTCAGATCCATACATGACTACTGGAAAAACCATAGCCTTGACTAGATGGGCCTTTGTTGGCAAAGTAAGATCTCTGCTTTTTAATAGGCTATCTAGGTTGGTCATAACTTTCCATTAATTTAATTTCTGATGTACTTCATTATTCACTGTTCTTACATGCTTCAAAAAGATCATTTCAATGAGTCTGCCTAATCTGTCACTATATATAGTTACACTTTTCTTGTGATGAGAACTTCTAAGATCTACTCGTTTAGCACCTTTCAAATACGTGATACAGTGTTATAGACTCTAGGTACCATACCATACATTATATCCCTAGGAGTTATAATTAGAAGTTTGTAATATTTGACCCCCTTAAGCCATTTCACACACTCTCTACCCTCCACCTCTGGCAAACACCAGTATGTTCTCTTTATGCGTGATCTCTTGATTTTGGGTTTTGGTGTAGGTGGTGGTGGTGGTCTTTAAATCCATATGTAAGGAATTTAAGGATCATACAGGATTTACCTTTCTTGATCTGACTTAACTCACTTACATAATGCCCTCAATGTCCATCCATGTCACAAATGGCAATATTTCATTTTTTATAGCTGAATAATATTCCATTGTGTGTATATACCATATTTTCTTTACTAGTTCATCCATTGATGGACATACAGGTTGTTTCCATATATTAGCTACACAGTGAACAAGGGGGTAAATACCTTTAGGGATGTTGTTTTTTCTTTTGATAAATACCCAGAAGTGGAACTGCTAGATCATATGGTAGTTCTATTTGCAGTTTTTTAAGGGACTCTCTACTGTGTTCCATAGTGGCTGCACTAATTTACATTTCACAGTACACAAGGATTCCCTTTTCTTCACATCCGTGCCAACAGTTGTCTTTTTGATAACAGTCATTCTGACAGGTATGAAGTGTCTCATTGTGATTTTGATTTTCATTTTCCTGATAATTAGTGGTTTAGCATCTTTTCATGTACCTGTTGGCTATTTGTATCTTTTTCCCTCCATTCTTATCTTTTCCTGGGAAAATGTCTATTAAGATCCTCTGCCATTTTTTCAGTTTTTTGTTTTTCTTTTTTTTTTGCTGTTGAGTTTTATAAGTTCTTTATATATTTTGAATATTAATGCCTTATCAGCTATGTAATTTGCACATATTTTATTCAGTAGGTTGTCTTTTTATTTTATTTGATGGTTTCCTTTGCTGTGCAGAGCTTCTAACTCTGTTTCTCTGGAGAAGGAAATGGCAACCTGCTCCAGTACTCTTGCCTGGAAAATCCTATGGACGGAGGAGCCTGGTAGGCTACAGTCCATGGGGTCACAAAGAGTCGGACACGACTGAGCGACTTCATCTCACCTCCCCTTTGCTGTGCAGAAGCTTTTTAGTTTGATGTAGCTGACTCATGTATTTTTTACTTTATTGGTTTGCTTTTGGTGTCAGACCCAAAAAAACATTGCCAAGACCAATGTCAAGGAGATCACAGCCTAGAAGCTTGGTTTCAGGTCTTATACTCAAGTCTTTAATCCATTTTGAGTTGGTTTCTGTGTGTAACATAAGACAGTGGTGCAGTTTTGTTTTGTTTTGCATAAAGCTGTCCATTCTTCACGATACCCATAATTGAACAGATTATTCTTTCCCCCATTGTATATTCTTATATATTTTTGGCTCCTTTGTTATAAATCAATTGATCATATATGTGTAGATTGATTTCAGGGCCCTATTCTGTCCCACTAATCTACATGTCTATTTTTGTGACAGCCACTGTTTTGATTATTATAGTGTTGTAGTAGAATTTGAAATGAGGTAATGTAATGCTCCAGTTTTGCTCTTCTTGCTCAAGTTTGCTTTGACAAGTTGGGATCTTGTATGATTCCATACAAATTTTAGGATTGTTTTATTCATGTGGAAAATGTCATTGGAATTTTTATAGGAATTGCATTTAATCTGTGAGTGAGTTTGGTTAGTAGGGACATTTTGACAACATTAATTATTCCAGTCCGTTAGAATGAAATATCTCAATTTATATGTAGCTTCAATTTCATTCATCAGTGTCCTATGATTTTTCAGTACACAGATCTTTCACCTCTTTGTTTAAATTTATTTCCAGATATTTTATTTCATTCTTGATGCAGTGGTTAATTGATTTGTTAATTTCTCTTTCTGCCAGTTCATTGTTACTGTGTAGAAATGCCGAAGATTTTTGTATATTGATTTTGTATCTTGCAATTTTGTTGTGTTTATTAGTTTTTAACAGTCTCTTGGTAAAGTCTTTAAGGTTTTCTATATATAATATTATCTGCACCTAGTGACAGTTTAATTCTTCATTTTAGATTTGGTTATCTTTTATTTATTTCTCTTGCCTAACTGTCCCAGCTAGGACTTCCAGTACTACATTGAATAAAAGTAGCAAGAATGAGTACCCTTTTCTTGTTCTTGCTCTTAGAGGAAAACCTTCTAGCTTTTCACCATTGAGTATGATGTTAGCTGAAAAGCTTCATCTTTTCAAAGAACCAGCTCTTAGTTTCATTCACTTTTTATTATCTTTTTAATCTCTTTTTCATTTATTTCCACTCTGATCTTTGTTGTCTCCTTCCTTCTATTACTTTTGAGTTTCATTTGTTCTACTCTTTCTAGTTCCTGGAGGATTAAAGTTCAGCTGTTTGTTTGAGATATTTGTTGGGTTTTGATATATGCATTTATCACTATGGCCCTAATTATGTTGAGATATGTTCCCACTATACCCACTTTCTTGGGAGTTTTTATAATTAATGGATGTTGAATTTTGTCAAACGCTTTTTCCACAACTATTCAGATGATATGTTACCCTTCCTTTTGTTAATGTGGTGTCACCTTGATTGATTTGCAGATGTTGAACTGAACTGAATCTTGGTTTATGATCCTTTTATTTTGTTGTTGCATTTGGTTTACTAACATTTTGTTGAGGTTTTTTTTGTCTATAATTATCAGAAATATTGGCCTGTAATTTTCTTGTGGCATCCTTGTCTTATTTTGTTATTTGGGGTTTATGTTGGCCTCAAAATTAGTTCAGATATTCCTTCCTCTTCTGTCTTTAGAATAGTGTGGGAGAACCAGTGTTAAATCTTTATAGATGTTTTATAGAATTCACTAGTAAATCTGGTCCTAGGCTTTTATTTGTTGGGAGGTTTTTCATTACTGATTCAATCACCTTACTAGTAATTGGACTGTTCAGATTTTCTTTTTTTCATAATTCAAGTCTTGGTAGGTTGTATGTTTCTAGGAGTTTATCCATTTTTTTCTAGGTTGTCAAGTTTGTTGGTGTGTAATTGTTCATAGTAGCCTCCTATAAAGGAGAAGGCAATGGCACCCCACTCCAGTATTCTTACCTGGAGAAAATCCCATGGATGGAGGAGCCTGGTAGGCTGTAGTCCATGGGGTCGCTAAGAGTCAGACTAAGCGACTTCCCTTTCACTTTTCGCTTTTATGCCTTGGAGAAGGAAATGGCAACCCACTCCAGTTTTCTTGCCTGGAGGATCCCAGGGACTGGGGAGCCTGGTGGGCTTCCGTCTGTGGAGTCGCACAGAGTCGGACGCGACTGAAGCGACTTAGCAGCAGTAGCAGCAGCAGCCTCCTATAATCCTGTGTTTCAGTACTATCACTATTAATGTTTTCTCTTTCACTTCTGGTTTTATTTGACTTCTCTCTCTCCTTTTGAGAGTATAGCTGCAGATTTATCAATTTTGTTCATCTTTTCAAAGGACCAGCTCTTAGTTCCATTGACTTTTTATTGTCTTTTTAAGGTTTTTTAAATTTAGTTCCACTCTGATCTTTGTTGTTTCTTTCCTTCTAATACTTTTGGGTTTCATTTGTTCTGCTGCTGCTGCTAAGTTGCTTCAGTCGTGTCCGACTCTGTGCAACCCCATAGACGGCAACCCACCAGGCTCCGCCATTCCTGGGATTCTCCAGGCAAGAACATTGGAGTCGGTTGCCATTTCCTTCTCCAGTGCATGAAAGTGAAAAGTGAAAGTGAAGTCACTCAGTCGTGTCTGACTCTTCACGACCCCATGACTGCAGCCTACCAGGCTCCTACGTCCACTCTCTCTAGTTGCTGGAGGATTAAAATTCAGTTATTTATTTGAGATATTTCTTGGGTTTTGATATAAGCATATATCACTATGAATTTTCCCCTTAGAACAGCTTTCACTGCATCCTGTAAGTTTTGGTATGTTGTATTTTGATTCTCATTTATCTCAAGGTATTTTTTGCTTTCTTTTATTTCTTTGACACGTTGGTTGTTCAGTATCATGTTGTTTAATTGGTACATATTTGAGAATTTCCTAGTTTTCGTCTTGCAATTAATTGCTGCTGCTGCTGCTCAGTCACTTCAGTCATGTCCAACTCTGTGCGACCCCATAGATGGCAGCCCACCAGGCTCCCCCGTCCCTGGGATTCTCCAGGCAAGAACACTGGAGTGGGTTGCCATTTCCTTCTCCAGTGCATGAAAGTGAAAAGTGAAAGTGAAGTCGTTCAGTCGTGTCCGACCCTCAGCGACCACATGGACTGCAGCCTACCAGGCTCCTCTGTCCATGGGATTTTCCAGGCAAGAGTACTGGAGTGGGGTGCCATTGCCTTCTCCGAATTAATTTCTAGTTTTATATACAACTGTCAGAAAAGATGCTTGATATAATTTGAACTTTCCTGAATTTATTGGTGTGTTTTACAGCATACTGTATGATCTATCTTGAAGAAACTTTCATGTCATTTGTGAAGAGTGTGTATTTTGTTGCTTTTTGATGGAATGTTTTGTATGTATCAATTAAGTTCATCTGACCTAACATGTCATTTAAGATATGTTTCCTCACTGATTTTCTATCTGAATGATGTATTCATTGATGAAAGTGTGGTAGTTAAGTATCTTACTATTATTGTATTGCTGCCTATTTGTCCATTTAAGTCTGGTAATATTTGTTTTATATATTGAGGTGCATAAATATTTACAAATGATACATCCTCATGTTGATCTCTATATCATTCTGTAATGCCTATCTTTCCCTCTTATTGCAATCTTTATTATAAAGTCTTTTGTCTGACACAGGTATTGCTAACTCAGCTTTCTTTTTGTTTCCATTTGCGTGAAACCGTTTTCCATTCCTTCACTTTTAGTCTGCGCATGTCTTTACAGTCAGTGGATTTTTGTATGCATCATATAGCTAGGTCTTGTTTTCTTATCCATTTAGCCTGTTGTGTCCTTTGATTGGAGAATTTAGTCCATTAACATTTAATTATTGATAGTTATGTATTTACTGCCATTTTTTAAATTGTTTTCTGATTGTTATTGTAGTTCTCTGTTTCTTCTTCTTATGTTCTCTTTATGGCGTGATGACTTTGATGGTAATGCTTAGATTTCTTTATCTTTTGTGTATCTTTTATAGGTTATTGCTTTTTGGTTACCATGGGGCTTACATAAAAAATTATATTAAGAACAGTCTATTTTAACTTAAGTTTAAATGCATTCTAAAGATCTACATTCTTGCTCTCTCCTGTCATTTTTTTTGTCACATTTTACATCTTTTATATCTGTATTAATTATAGCTATTTACTACTTTTATATTTAACTTTCATATTTTATAAATAATTCACCCTCTTTACTATATATTTGTCATTACCAGTGAGATATATACTTTCATATGGTTTCTTGTTACTAATTAGCCCCATTTTTTTCAGTTTTAAAAAAGTACTTTTCTTGTATTTCTTGTCAGGCCAGTTTAGTGGCAATAAACTCTGTTAGCTTTGTTTGTCTGGAAAACTCTTTAGCTCTTCTTCAGTTCTTGATGAAAACAATGCCTGGTAGACTACTCTGGCTTAGAAGTTTTCTTTCCACACTTTAAATATACCATGCTGCTCCTTTCTGGTCTATAATTTTTCTGCTGAAAAATCAACTCATCAACTTACAGGGGTTTCCTTGTATGCAGCTAGCTTTTTTTTTTTTTTCCTCTTGCTGCCTTTAAGAATCTCTTCTTGTCTTTAGCTTTTTACACTTCAGTATGTGTTCCTGTGGATCTCTTTGGGTTACTCTGTTTTGGAATTCTCTGGGCTCCCTAGATCCGGATGTCTGTTTCTTTCACCATGTTAGGAATGTTTTCAGCCATTATTTCAATTAAGTTTTCTGCTTCTGCCTCTTTCTCTATCTCTCCTCCTTTTCAGACCCCGGTAATACAAACATTGGTCTGTTTGATACTGTTCCATAAGTCATTTAAGCAGTCTTTACTCTACTTCATTCTTTTTGTTCTGTTTTTGCTCCTCTTGACTGTATGAATTCCACTGCCATGTCTTTGCGTTCACTCATCCTGTCTTTGCTTCATATAGTCTGCTGTTGAACTCCCCTAATGTATTTCATTCCATCATTGTATTCTTCAACTCTGTAACTTCTGTTTAGTACTTTTTTTTAAATATTTTCTGTCTTTGTTGAAGTTCTCTCTGTATTCATTCTTTCTTCTTCTGAGTTTGGTGAGGGTTTTTATGACCTTTATTTTGAACCCTTTATCAGGTAAATCAGTTATCTCCATTTTATTAAGGATTTTTTTCTGAGATTTTTTTTTCCCTTGTTCTTTAGTTTGGAACATATTTCTCTCTTTCTTCATTGTATTTGACTCCCTATGTTAGTTTCTATGCATTAGATAAAACAAACACCTCTCCCAGTCTTGAAGTAGTGGCTTCACATAGGACATGAACATTATGGTTCAACTCTGCCCTAGCTCTTGGTTGTCTCTAAAACCTCTGTACTTGTCCAAGCATCCTATTTTAAGTTTGATGGTTCCCAGTAGTTAAGAGTATGTGAAGACTTTCAGTGTCCCAAAGTAAAGATCTCAGGCAGCAGCTAGATTCAGGCTGATTAAAAGCTAGCCATGGAATTTTCCAGGCAAGAGTACTGGAGTGGGTTGCCATGTCCTTCTCCAGGGGCTCTTCCCAACCCAGGGATCAAACCCAGGTCTCCCGCACTGCAGGCAGACACTTTACCATCTGAGCCACCAGGGAAGTGGGAGACTCTCATCAGTAGCTCTTAAATTATGTAAATGTATAAAGTCTTATGGCACCACAAATATAAGTCCCACTTGCCATCAGAACTAAGTGATTGGAAGATATCCCTGGGTAACAGTCAAAAAAAATCAGGGGTGCTAAATAACTATATAAACTCCTTTCTGGGAGGTACTGGCAGGCTGAAGCAAGACAAAGTGAGAGTGAAAGGATGGCATCCATCACCTTGTGTTCCCTAAAAGCACCTCCATAGGGCCCTGAATGTGAAGCCAGCACTCCAGCACACACAAGTAGACGTTTTTCACAGAAAGACTGGTGGGTTTATATTTCACTCTGCTGTTTGCATAGTGCTCTGGTTTGGTAGCTTACAATGAATTGTCTCTCCAGCTGTCACATTCTCATGGTACCTAGGAATGCAAGGGCCCCTGGCCACCAGAACCAGGTGATCAGGTGTTCCCTGGGTGGCAGCCACTAAAACCAGGGCTCCAGATACAAAACCCAGGGCACCAGACATACATAAAAACTCCCCTCCAGGAGATCCTGGGGCTCTGAAGTACAGCAGAAAGACAGTATGAAGAAACACCCACCCTTTGAGGCCTCTGGAAAGGATTACCCTTAGATCTGTGCTTAATTAAGAATTTCTGTCCCTCTGACTGCAGCTGTGATGGTAAGCTAATAGGCTTCTTTAACAGACTGGGCTCTTGGGTGTGTTGCCTCTTGCTTTGCCCTGGGAGTGGTAGCTCTTTAAGAATTCTTTGTCCTTTGGTTACAGTCCTATGGAACCCATGAGTATAAGCCCTGGTGGCCACCAGAGCCAGACAATCCAGAGATGTCCCTGGAGGCAGCCACAGTAACCAAGGTGTCAGACAAGTTTATAGGCTCCTTCCTGAAAGACAGAGCCAGAGTATGGCAGAGGGGAAGCTCAAAGATTGCGTCCATCAGTCATCATTCCCTGAGAGCACCTCTACTGACCTCTGGATGTGTGCCAAATCAGAAGCCTGCCCCTCAGGCCCAAGTTCCTGGTTAAGCAAATAGGCTTCTCACTGAAAGACTAGG